>NW_021207410.1:0-1420 GCF_002162155.2 Triticum dicoccoides
CAAGGGAAGTAAAAATGGATGACATATACATATACAACATGTACACCTTGTCTCTTTTGTTAGCCACATTTCAGATTAAGCAACGCCGAGGACGGCTTTATTTTCAAGAAGGGGAGGATGATGAGGACATGACTACCTTGGATATGACCAAAAATATTGCATATATGCATATTTGTCAGGTGATTTCTAGTGCAAACTATTCAATAATCTATTTGTGTTATCCAGAACAAAAATACTTCACACACTTTTGTGTTTTGTCTAATTGCAGGTGTATGGGACATTTGTACAATCCACATATGAAGATAAGGAAGAAAGAGATGTTTATTTGCTGTCCAAAAAGTTCTCTCACGTCACTTTTGGCCCAAGAGAAGATAGAGTCCAAGTCTCTCACGTTCTGGTTTCAGATTCGGACTGCACAGACATACCTGACTCAAAACGCACACAAGTTTTTCATACGGCCTCCGAATTGGGTGATTCTTTTTTTGTTGGAAACTAGATTTCGTGCACTTTCCAACCCAAGTGGAATCACCTTCAAATTCGTCCGGAGCGTTGAGTTGTGGACGAAACAATCTGATGCTGCAGCAGAATCCGAGTCAAACTACAAGTCCAAAGGTGTTACATCACCTCCACTTGGGCCCATTGGCATTGTACGACCTAGATTTAGTTTTAGGCTGCCTTGGGACGTCCTCCCACCTCCTTGGCCGCCACCCCTTGCTCCTATATAAGTAGATCCATCTAGTAGCTTTTCCTTGGGATTTGTTTAGTTAAAAGTTAGCCATTGCAACTTCGTGTACTTCGTTTGTGTCCAACGACCAGACCAAGACCGCTTCCGGATCCCCAACATTATCAATACTTCATATATATTCACAATATTCAGATTGCTTTATCATATCTTGCTCGTTCTTCGATTGCTTGCAGGAATAGACCTTCGTGGTCAGGTTGATCGTGCTCCAGCGTGGTCAATAACCTCTCGGAGTTGGTTTAGCGATTGCTAAGGCGCAACGTCGTGCACGTTTGTAGTCGGATCGTCAAAGTCGTCTCCACCAAATCGATAGTTATCATCTCATTGAAAGATCGGGACACCCCGCCTCTATCATCATCCTCCCCTTCTTGAAATGAAGTCGTCCTCGACGGAAGTCCATCTTCCTCACCCAAATAAGGCTTCAAATCTGCAATGTTAAAAGTGGGACTAACCCCAAAATCTGCAGGCAGCTCAAGTTTATATGCATTATCATTTATTTTCTCTAACACCTTAAAGGGACCATCAGCACGTGGCATTAGCTTTGATTTGCGCAAATCAGGAAATCTATCCTGACGCAAATGTAACCAAACAAGATCTCCAGGTGCAAACACAACATGTTTTCTACCCTTATCTCCAGCAAGTTTATATTTAGCATTCATACGCTCAATGTTTTCCTTA
>NW_021207411.1:0-1267 GCF_002162155.2 Triticum dicoccoides
GAAGCAAACCTTGGCGCCAAGGTCTTGGACGTACTGCATGAAGGTGCGGCTCGTGAATTGCGTGTCGTTGTCGGTGATGATCCTGTTGGGAATCCCGAAACGGCAAACAATCGACCTGAAGAACTTGACTGCTGACTGTGCTGTCACCTTCCTCACTGGCTGCACTTCCGGCCACTTTGTGAACTTGTCGATTGCGACGTACAAGTACTCAAAGCCCCTGACAGCTCGGGGGAAGGGGCCGAGGATATCGAGCCCCCAGACCGAAAATTGCCAGGATAAAGGGATCGTCTGGAGAGCTTGAGCTGGCTGGTGTATATGTTTGGAGTGGAACTGGCACGCTTCACACTTGGTTACATGTGCAGTTGCATCCTGGAGGGCTGTCGGCCAAAAGAAACCTTGCCGGAAAGCTTTGCCGGCAAGCGCTCTTGTGCCTATGTGGTGGCCACATATGCCTCCATGTATCTCTGCCAACAGCTTTTGTCCATCTTCCCGGCGAATACACTTCAATTTCACACCGTTGAGTCTTCTTCTGTACAGTATGCTATCGACAAACTGGTACATACTTGACTGCCGGGCTACTCTTTCCGCTTCTTCTTGCTCTTCGGGAAGTTCTCCTGTCTGAAGGAAATGGACAATCTGCTATGCCCATGCTGGAGCTTGTGGCTCGACAACAAGGGCTAAAGGCACATCTGCTGCTGCGGGAACGTCCGCTTCTACGGCAAGGGCTTGCGACCCTGCCGGAGCTTGATGTTCCCCGGCAAGCTTGCCGGAGCAAAACTTGTCGGGAGCGTCTGCTTCAACGGAACAAACCATAAGGCTTGCCGGAGCAGACTGCCCCTCAGCATCCTTGGTGTTGATTTTGGGGACTTTCTTGGCGGCGGCTTCGGGGAGCTCTGCCGGAAAGTAGTCACCAGAAACCAACTTCCTCTTTTTGCTTTGTCCAGTTGATGGTGTTACGGGTGGTTGAGTCAACTTAAGCACAAAGATCCCTGGTTCCACAGGTAACTTTAGTGCGGCGCACTTTGACATGCCATCAGCAATATCATTCTGAGCTCTTGGGATATGCTCCATTTGTAGGCCGTCAAAGTGCTCTTCTAGCTTCCTCACTTCATCAACATATGCTTCCATCAACGGACTCTGGTAGTTCTTGTTCACTTGTCGGACGACAAGCTGTGAGTCACCCCTGACAATGAGCTTCTTAATCCCAAGGTCTGCTGCGATTCTAAGACCGGCAAGTAATCCTTCATACTCTGCAGTATTGTTGGTT
>NW_021207412.1:0-744 GCF_002162155.2 Triticum dicoccoides
GTTTTCAAATACTTATTCTATATTTTTCATACACTTGTTTCAACATTTTTAATACCTAGTCAATATTTTTAAATACTTTTTCAACATTTTTAATACTTATTCAACATTTTCAAATAATTATTCAAATTTTTTAAAATTCTAGTGCAACATTTTTTATATAATTTTCAACATTTTTCATATACTCGTTCAATATTTTTTAATACTTATTCAATATTTTTCAAATACTTGTTCAACATTTTTAATACTTATTCAACATTTTTCAAACACTTGTTCGACATTTTTACTACTTATTAAAAAAATCAAATGTGTTTTTGAAGAGAGTATTGTTGTGTATACAAAAATTAGAAAAAAAAACATATATATATATATATATGAATACTATTTTCAATATAAAAAAGTAGAAAAATAGAAAATAGAAAAAAAAGGAAAAAAAGAACAGGTCGTGGCTCCCGCTCGGCTGGGCCGGCCCGTCTAGGCTCGCCCGGACGCGAGCGCTGTCTTGCTTTATGTGAGACATAGGGGCGCCCATTCGGGAGTGCCTGAAGCCGAAATCACTAGTTCAGAAGTACTCTTTGCAGAGATCACTCCAACTCCCCGGGTTGTGACAAGTGACACACTGGGAGTTTTCCCTTTTTTCGTAGATCTGTTTATTCAAAATGTTTTATCTCTCAAACCATGCGTCCAAATCTCAAACCACTTTCACCGTTGGATTCCTCGCGTTGAGATCTTCAAAACTAGATCCCA
>NW_021207413.1:0-1059 GCF_002162155.2 Triticum dicoccoides
ACCTGCGCGGCCACCGCGCCGCCGCCCCTGCCCTGCGCGGCCGGCGCACACCGCCCCTGTCCTGCGCCGCCGCCCCTTCCCTGCGCGGCCGCCGCGCGCCGCCCCGCCGCCCCTGCAATTTCCATAGCAATTTTTTTCATTTTTTTGTGTATATGTGTTTGTATGTGTATATATATATGTGTACATGTTCATAGTATTTTTTTTTCATAAGTGTATTTTTTTTGTTCATTGCATTTTTTTTCATATATATAATGTATATATGTATGTGGTAGCTATATATATGATGAATGGATGTGGCTATATATGTATGTATGAACATAATGTTCATAGCATTTTTTTGGTAATATATGTTTTTCATATATGTATTAATTTTTTATTTAGGTAGTTAGTAGATATCGATTTTAGGTTAGTGCATTTTAGGTTAGTGTAGAGGAGAAAGTAAAATAAGGAGAAGGAAGAAAAGAGGAAGAAGGAAGAAGGAAGAAAGAAGAAGAAAAAGAATGAGAGGAAAAAGGAAAATAAGAAGAGGAGGAAGAGGAGAGGAAGAGGAGAGGAAGAAGAGGAGAAATAAATAAGAAGAGGAAAAAAGAAGAAAAAGAAGAGGAGAAGAAGAAAGGAATAGAGGAGAAGACCTCTATTCCTTTCTTCTTCTCCTCTTTTTTTTCCTTCTTCTTCCTTCTTCCTCTTTTCTTCCTTTTCCTTAATTATTTTCCTTTCTCGTCGTTGTCGCGACGTTGTCGATATAACCCCCTCGAGATAACTTCGACATGAGGGGCGGTCGATATATATACTCCCTCTCGACCGTGATAACTTATACAACGGCAGCACCCCCCCCTCGGCCCTCTCGCTCGACCAAAACTCTCGAGGACACCCAAACCCTAGAGAGAAAACGATGTTGGTCTCCTACCCCCTCCCGCCGCGCCCCTACCCGACAAATTAACTCTCTCGAGGCCACCCAAATTTACCAAGTTAAAAGAGCATTGTCGTCGAGGCCACCCCAAACCCTTGAAGCATTGTTGTGTCGAGGCGACCCCAAACCCTAGAGAAGCAGCATCGAGG
>NW_021207414.1:0-1414 GCF_002162155.2 Triticum dicoccoides
GTTTTAGGCGTATGATATATCAAAATCTTCGACTCGACATGTACATCATTTCATTCCATTGCATCATTTGAATTTGAGGTCATCTTGATACCCAAAATGCTGTTAGAAGGAGGCTTCGTGAGTTAAATTGCAGATCCGTTAGTTCATCATGCACTTTTGTCATTTTTGCCATGTTTAATTCGTGCATGATATGCCTGTGCCCCTTTGGGATGTATTGTGAAGCATTTTGTCTTCTTTCCAGAGGTGCCACCCATGCATTTTTAGGATGTGTGTGTTGTCTTGTGCAAGCTTGCGAAGAGAGGTACCTGAGATTGCAGATTTCAGGGACTTAGTGTTTTTCACTAAGTCTGGGATATTTTAGTTCATGATGCTATATGTCCAGCTTGTTTCCTAGTGATCCGTGCCTCTTTTGAGGATGATCATTAAGGGAGTTTTGATATTTATGTCATGCTCTTTCCATCCATGTCTTTGTTGGCATTTGTGGAGTGCTCTAGGTTGATTCAATCGAGCTCAACTTTTGCTTCGTTGTTAATCTGGGCAGATCGTCAACTCGTTTGCGATTTAGCCGATGCTCCCGTTAGTGTTCCTTGCATGCTATGCCTTCGTTCTTGCCATGTGTAGCTAGCACTTTGTGCCTTCTTGCTGGTTATATGATTTCCTTGCCATGACTTGCACCGTAGTGAGTGCATCGAGCTCGTTTACATGCCTTCGTGAGTTAAATTTCAGCATGTCTCAGTTTTCACTAAGTCTGAAAACTGATTGTGTTCAAGCGATGTTCGTGAGCTCGGTAGGGTATTTTGTGAACCCTTTTGGCCCCAGGTCACTTTGGGTGTTTTATTAAGCTTGTTGAATAGCTCCATGCCATGTTCTTACTTGTCATGTTCAGGTTTTCTATCATGTTGTTTTGCTGCTCCGAAGAGAGCATCGTGATCTGAAATTTCAGACTAGTGTTAATTTCACTAAGTCTGAAATCTGTTTTGCATTTGCGTTTTAGCCATGCTTGTTTGAACCTCTTAATGGATGAATTTGCCTATGGCTCAGTGCTAGTGTTTTGTCAACCATCTTGTGTACATCACTGCCATGTATTTTGTTTTCATGTTTGGTGGCTGTAGCATGTTCTTTTCGTTGCATTTAGATGCCTACTTGCTGCAAATCGCAGACCGGTGTCATATCTTAAAACGCTTGCCATTTCTAAACCGTAGCTCCGATTCCTTTGATCTTTATATCGTTTTCAAGCGATTTCATCCCCTCTATCCAGTGGCACACTTGGTTTTCCAAGTTGATGCCAGGTTCATGCATTTCCTGTCATATCTTGCATTTTGCATCCCGCATCGCATCCCGCATAGCATATCGTCATTTCATCATATTGCTTGGTCTTGCCCGTGATTGATTGGGTACTTGTTGCTTGTTTGTC
>NW_021207415.1:0-963 GCF_002162155.2 Triticum dicoccoides
GTGGAAGACATCGTGGACTCTGGAGAGGTGCGGAGGTAGTTCCAACTGGTAGGCAACTTCTCCTCGTTTAGCGAGAATGCGAAAAGGTCCAATGTAACGAGGAGCCAATTTGCCTTTGATACCGAAACGATGGGTTCCCTTCAGAGGGGTAACCCGAAGGTAAGCCTTCTCGTCAACCTCGAAAGTCATAGCCTTATGTTTTCGGTCATATTGACTCTTTTGACGAGATTGGGCTGTTTTCAACTTTTCACGAACGATGCGAACTTGTTCTTCTGCTTCCTGAATCATATCCGGGCCAAAGAATTGTCTTTCCCCGGTCTCTGACCAGTTAAGGGGTGTTTGACACCGTCGTCCATAGAGAACTTCAAAAGGGGCTTTACCCAAGCTAGATTGATAGCTGTTGTTGTAAGCGAATTCGGCAAATGGAAGGCACTTCTCCCAACCCATTCCGAATGAGATAACAGAGGCTCGAAGCATGTCTTCTAGAATCTGGTTGACGCATTCCACTTGACCACTCGACTAAGGGTGGAAAGCGGTGCTAAAGGAGAGACGGGTTCCCATAGCATTTTGGAAACTTTCCCAAAATCGAGAGGTGAAAATACTTCCTCGATCCGAGTTAATTTCCAAAGGAACACCATGGAGAGACACTATCCGGGAGATGTATAAGTCTGCCAATTGACTAGCGGTTATACTCTCACGAACAGGTAGGAAATGGGCTACTTTGGAAAGACGATCGACAATGACGAAGATAGCATTATTCCCTCTCTTGGTCCTGGGAAAACCGGTAATGAAATCCATACCAATTTTATCCCATTTCCATTCAGGAATAGCTAAGGGTTGAAGGGTGCCAGCAGGCCGTTGATGCTCTGCTTTTACACGACGACAGACGTCGCAATTAGCAATATACTGAGCAATTTCTCTCTTCATCCTAGTCCACCAGAACCTCTGGCGTAGGTCCTGATA
>NW_021207416.1:0-1150 GCF_002162155.2 Triticum dicoccoides
AGGGGCCGTATTGATCACGTATTTTCACGGGCATTTTTCTTTTTGTTTATTTTATTTCTCGCTCCCACTGACATAAGGGTCCCAGGCTGATGGTGGCCCCGTGCTGATGTGTCATACAAGAGAGTACGCGATACGTACGCAATGTGTAGAGTCAGGACTGTTGTTTCAACCTCAGGGACCGTATTGATCACGTATTTTCATGTACCAGGACCGTATTGAAGCAATATGCAAGTTTCAGGACCAAGTTGAACGTGGCCAGCGACTATGAGGACTATAGATGCAATTATCTCGATGATACGCGGTACTTTTGCAGATCCAAATTCTTGTGGGTTCCAAACGAAGGGTACCATTATCAGTTTATCACCCATGGTGATTTTCATGAGTCATCATTGTTAATCTACCTGATGTTCGTTTCTCCACTCGAGATCACATCACTCGGGTCGGCAGCCGCAGGTGCGGCAGTTTTATACGGGACGTGTTGAGAAACGAGGGAAGCAGGATTGGCGGGAAGCAATGTTGGATATACTAGATGATGGTGGCCCCGTGCTGATGTGTCATACAAGAGAGTACGCGATACGTACGCAATGTATAGAGTCAGGACTGTTGTTTCAACCTCAGGGGCCGTATTGATCACGTATTTTCACGGGCATTTTTCTTTTTGTTTATTTTATTTCTCGCTCCCACTGACATAAGGGTCCCAGGCTGATGGTGGCCCCGTGCTGATGTGTCATACAAGAGAGTACGCGATACGTACGCAATGTGTAGAGTCAGGACTGTTGTTTCAACCTCAGGGACCGTATTGATCACGTATTTTCATGTACCAGGACCGTATTGAAGCAATATGCAAGTTTCAGGACCAAGTTGAACGTGGCCAGCGACTATGAGGACTATAGATGCAATTATCTCGATGATACGCGGTACTTTTGCAGATCCAAATTCTTGTGGGTTCCAAACGAAGGGTACCATTATCAGTTTATCACCCATGGTGATTTTCATGAGTCATCATTGTTAATCTACCTGATGTTCGTTTCTCCACTCGAGATCACATCACTCGGGTCGGCAGCCGCAGGTGCGGCAGTTTTATACGGGACGTGTTGAGAAACGAGGGAAGCAGGATTGGCGGGAAGCAATGTTGGATATACTAGATGAT
>NW_021207417.1:0-917 GCF_002162155.2 Triticum dicoccoides
CGAAGCCATTGGATGAAGCAAGATTTCGCAAGTTAAGGCATGAGCTAAATATCATTGATTCAAGCAATGTGGCTTGAACCCTTGCACACCCCACCAGGCTCAATTTGCTGTCTAGTTTAGATGTAGGCATGGACATAGGGGGAGTGTTGTTCTCTCAATGAACTCTCCCTCCCCCCATTATGCATAAATTTATCAAGTCTTTCACGTTAGCCATTGTTGATGGTACTTGTGTTTCAAAGACGAGTTTTGGTCATGGGCCCAAGGTTAAAATCTTCGCGGCGCCATACCTCTTGACTCAAACATAGGTGGCCTCGGCCACCGCCCTCTTTTGAAGAGGTGTGTCTTGGTCGTTTGCTGGTGTGCTCTCTTTTCTTGGTTTTTTTTGTTTTTCCTTCGAGCAAAAGCCATGTTGTTAGGCTGCCATGGTGTGCTGGGCGATACTACCGCTGGTGGTGCGCGGTACTACCGCTCATAAGCGACGGGGCCAGGGGGTTATATCAGGGCAGGGGGAGGTTTCTTCTCCCCCATACCCATTCACTTCGCCCCCTCTTTCCTCTTCCTCTCCAGCCTCAACTCGCCGCGGGAGGGCTCCGGCGGATCTCCGTCTCCGGGGCGTCCCTCTCCATTTCCTTTGGTGGAGTCGATCCCCACCTCGTCCTCTTGCCATGGATGCCGGTATTGCCCCCATTCTTTCTCTCCTTTTGTCTCGTTTTCAGATCTTGTTTCTTAGGGGCAATGGTGGTTGCATCTCTAGATTTTTGGCTAAATCTAGGCTTGAGTTGGTTGGAGAAGGCAACTAGACTATCTCGATTAGAGTTTGGTAGGAATATTTTTGAATTTGGCAAGACGGTAGTGCCGGATCTGACCACGGTAGTAGGAAACCGCTGTTTCTCCGCCTCGTGATGTAGGAAACCGCC
>NW_021207418.1:0-729 GCF_002162155.2 Triticum dicoccoides
ACTCGCATCTTCTATGATATTTTCGATGTTGGAGGTTATGTCGGTTCTTCTCAGTTGGAGGTTTCACTCCTCTATTTGTTGGCATACCTCCCCTGCCTCTTCTTACTATATTATTGGTTCTTGTTTGGTTTTCTCTTTGTGAGTTTTGGAGCTTATGGTCATCTTGGTGACAAGCTCGAGTTCATCGAAAACGGAGTTCACTCGCATCTTCTATGATGTTTTCGATGTTGGAGGTTATGTTGGTTCTTCCTAGTTGGAGGTTTCACTCCTCTATTTGTTAGCATACCTCCCATGCCTCTTCTTACTATATTATTGGTTTTTCTTTGGTTCTTCTCTTTTTGAGTTTTGGAGCTTACGGTCATCTTGGTGACATGCTCGAGTTCGTCGAAAACGGAGTTCACTCGCATCTTCTATGATGTTTTCAATGTTGGAGGTTATGCCGGTTCTTCTCAGTTGGAGGTTTCACTCCTCTATTTGTTGGCATACCTCCCCTGTCTCTATATTATTGGTTCTTGTTTGGTTCTTCTCTTTGTGAGTTTTGGAGCTTATGGTCATCTTGGTGACAAGCTCGAGTTCATCGAAAACGGAGTTCACTCGCATCTTCTATGATGTTTTCGATGTTGGAGGTCATGTCGGTTCTTCTTAGTTGGAGGTTTCACACCCCTATTTGTTGGCATACCTCCCCTGCCTCTTCTTACTATATTACTGGTTCTTGTCTGGTTCTTCTCT
>NW_021207419.1:0-561 GCF_002162155.2 Triticum dicoccoides
GTTGAACCCCAAGGTGCGCTTACGTGTCGGTCATCAACATTGGCAGTTATGGCCGATTCTGGCCCGTTTCATGGATTATTACTCACTGTTTTGGGGTCCCGGAGTGGTTTCCATGATTACCGAACCCTGGGGTGCGTTTACGTGTCGGTCATCAACACTCGCAGGTTGGCTGATTCTGGCCCGTTGCATGGGTTATTACTCACTCTTTTGGGGTCCCGGAGTGGTTTCCATGATTAACGAACCCTGGGGTGCGTTTACGTGTCGCTCATCAACACTCGCAGTTTTGGCTGATTCTAGCCCGTTTGTTGAATTATTACTCACTATTTTGGGGTCCCGAAGCGATTTCCATAGTTGTTGAATCCCAAGGTGCGCTTACGTGTCGGTCATCAACATTGGCAGTTTTTGCCGATTTTTGGCCCGTTTCATGGATTATTACTCACTGTTTTGGGGTCCCGGAGTGGTTTCCATGATTAACGAACCCTGGGTGCGTTTATGTCTCGGTCATCAACACTCGCAAATTGGCCGATTCTGGCCGTTTCTTGGATTATTACTCACTGTTTT
>NW_021207420.1:0-932 GCF_002162155.2 Triticum dicoccoides
AGGTAAGGCGACACCCGTGGGAATACCGTGCGTGAGGCCGCAAAGTGATATGAGGTGTTACATGCTAGATCGATGTGGCATTGAGTCGGGGTCCTGACAGCGTTGGTATCAGAGCTTGACTGCCTGTAGGATTACCAAGCCAAACTGGTCGAAGTTGAGTCTAGAAATTCTTTAGTTATATAAGGGAATTGATTGTGGGATGGAACGTAAGGCTCTTTTTACTCCTTATACCTCATGCCCTTCTGATCTGAGTTATCTTATCTTTCCTGCGGGGATTAAGAACTAGGCTATCTCTTCTTTCTATTAGGATCACGTGTTACTAATCCGTAGACTTATAAGATTGTTGGATTAAGTCTCAGTTCAGTTCCTACTACTTCCGTATGTTAATTGTTGATCTCGAGACCTTGATATTGTGCTTCTGAGTGGTTATGCCACCATTTTTTGTGAATGTCTCAAATCTTTTCTCAGCATTTACAGCCGCTATGCTGTCCGAGTCATCCCAGGTTTCTAAATAGTTTGAAGCATTTGCAAATCCTTTCTTCCCATTTCAATGTTCCCATGGGCCAGATTAACCACACTAATCAGTGAATTGAGGTACTCCGTTACCTTGACATATATGTTGGAGATATTATTATGACCCTAGGTGTCTTAGGGGATCATCTAGTAATTTAGCCATGATTTGTGTTCCCAGTGTGATGATTCTGGCCATCATTCTCGAAAGCATTCCGTGATGCTACTTAGTAATAGGTATTCTGTTCCTGGGTTCTTGAACCCAAGATTCACTCTACTTACTTCATGTTGATAGTAATTGCTAGTGCCTTTAGGATATTAGTAACCTTGCGATAGTCCTTGAAGTCCGTGGTATCTTCTTCTTCCAAAAACCATGAACTACTTATGGCAGAAGTTCCTCGTTGAACTGGAATATCACAACA
>NW_021207421.1:0-1925 GCF_002162155.2 Triticum dicoccoides
GCCGATGTAGCGCTTGTCGGCAAAGATGGATCCTCTTTAGCGTAATTGCATACAGTCATGGTCCATGCCCAGCGGTTAGTGTAGCCCTGGTTTTCACTACACCGACAAAAGGTGTGTTTGTATGTTGTAGGCAGGCATCGCTGGAGAGGTTTATCGATCGGTGTGTGTCGGAAAGGAGTTGTGGAGACTCTGGGAGAACAACTTAAATAAAAAAATGAATGTGCCCGGTGGATAGAATGCCGAGGGAGGGGGAGGGCGAGGAGGTCGTGTGCATGCACGAGAGAAAGTTAGTGGTAGCTACAAAGGTTAGAGGATTGTGTGGGTGTAAGAGACTAACAAAGATCATAATTTGATATGAAAGTGGATTCATATATTTGAATAGGAGATCATAGTGTTTTAAACATGGCATGCATGAATATAGCGGTGATACACGTGTTGTGCACATGTTATACCATAATGTGCTAATGCATGGTGTTTGCAACTCACATCTAAATACCGAACAATCTAAACCATACTATACATCAAACAATCTCACATTTTATTTGAATTTGTGATAATGTGTGGCGTTTGCAGCTTACAACTAAATATCGAACAATCTAAACAATACTATATATCGAACATTCTCACATTTTATTTGAATTTGTGGCAATGTGTGGTGTTTGCAACTCACATCTAAATACTTGCGTATGGGGCGGGACACCATACATAATGTGATAAACACATTATACATATGAGACATGGTTTAGATTATGAAGATCTATCTAGAGCTAGAAATGTAATGTGATTTGAAATCAAAATAAAGTGGATTCAAAAAATCTAGTTCGAGTTCATATAGTACACATAGTTCATATGTAACTCGAGACTAATCATGTGGTGTGGTGTGAAGATAATACACAAATGATGGTTTAACTTGACAATAATGATGAGTGTAGATCTTATTAAATCAGAGAAACGAATTCAAATGCTTTGACTTCACAACAATCATTACTGTAGATCTTATTCAAATAGAGAAACGAATTCAAATTTAGTTCATATTGAAGCGGTAGTATATACGTTTGGAATGCACTAAAACGTTCATTTGAGTAGTAGGTTGCATGCATTATACACGTAGCGAAATATTTTAATTGAACATAACATGAATTCAAAGTTTTGAATGAAATTTGTAGGGCACATTGATTTGGTACAGTACACATTAGGCTTGTCCGGAAGTTTCAACCCGCGCCTTGTTAGCCCGAAATATTTAAGATATATCTTTGTCTCGTTGTGCTCCGACAACTCCCTCCATCTCAACGCGCGCCTTGCTATTCCGAAATTACAACGCGCGTGAAAACTCCCACCTCCTGTGAAATCCCGACACGCGAAATGCCCGTGGTACCCCTGAACCGAAAGAACCGCCTCAAATCGGTGGGGGTACTTTCGTAACTTTCCCCACATTTCGGACAAGCACAAAAACCTGCGACGAAAGCCCACACCCTGCTCCGTCCGCCACCCAGCCAGAGCCTCTTCCCCGACGACGTCGTCCACAGCAACACCTCGACGTCCCTCATCCGCCGTACCGGATGAGGATCCATCGTTGATCTCATCATCCCGCCAGTTCAGCCACACCATCCTCCACCTCCAAGGAGCTGCCCCAATGTTCCCCTCGACTTTTGCGCCATCTCCATTCCCACACCGCCGTCTTCACCTGCACCACCGGTAGAGCATCATCATCACCGTTTCCTCGGATGAAGCTGCGGCATAATCGGCGCCACCAAAGAGGTTGTACACTAATCGCCGCATTTTCTTCTTGATTCGATCTCACGGTGCTGCCGGCGCTCGGTCCCGAGCCGACACGGCGCGGCTCCATCCAAGGCGGCGTCGCCGGCCACTTCCTCCACAGTGTCGCTCCCTCGGTGGCGACGTCCACATCAGTAGGACCTGCTGCT
>NW_021207422.1:0-982 GCF_002162155.2 Triticum dicoccoides
GTGGGTGTCGGCCACGACCTACCTAATCACCTAAGTCTCTAGTCCAGGTTTATCGCCTATTCGGGTTCCATCCATGAGGAGATCCGGCCGGAGTTTCGCTCACAGCCCCAAACGATGTGAACAGGGTTCCCGAGACACCAAACGGGCGCCCGGTACACCGTGCCACGTGCCTACCGCATCACAGCCCACCCCTACGGTCAGCGCTGCCCACGGCCTCCAGCATACTACAAACACCAGAAACTACTTGCAACTCCTGGACAGAGGACAAGGGTGATCAAGAAGCCGAGAGGGTCCATTGGTTTCAGGCCCAATGCGTGGTAGTAGCTGAATCATGGATCACAAACACAGAACTCAGTTCCTGAGGACGGCTGCAATGAGACAACCCACCATGTACTCCTACATGGCCTCTCACCGCTACCTTTACCAAAACGTGTTCACACACTTAGCTCACACACAGTAGGACATGTTCACACGCCTCTGATTCATCCCCGATGAATCAGACCTGACTCAACTCTAAGCAGTAGCAGGCATGACAAACAAGCAAGAATGAGTAGGCACAACAAGGCTCAAACAACTCCTACCCATGCTAGTGGGTTTCATCTATTTACTGTGGAATGACAGGTCATGCAAAGGATAAAGGGGTTCAGCTACCGCAGCAAATAACAGATGAATCGTTGTTGTCCTAATGCAGTAAAAGAGAGCAGGAGCGAGAGAGTGGGATTGTATCGGAATGAACAAGGGGGTTTTGCTTGCCTGGCACTTCTGAAGATAACATTGAGTCTTCATCAGTGTCAACGATCACAACGTCGGAACATCGTCTACCGGGAGGGAACAGATACCGGCAACAAAGAAGAACACAATCAATGCAATGCACAAAATGATGCATGCTATGACATGGCAATATGAATGTGTTTTGAGCTAATGCAACTAGCAACAGATTAAATGAAGTTGGTTTGAATACAAGATTCAAATTCAAACTCCA
>NW_021207423.1:0-865 GCF_002162155.2 Triticum dicoccoides
CCCCCCACGGGCCAGTGCTCCTCTGAGTGTTGGTCCGAACTAGAGCCCTGTGCAGCGCCACCTCGGGGAAACTCAAGGGTTGGTTTTAGTTGTACGGATTGCTCATCTGAGTGTGCCCTGAGAAAGAGATATGTGCAGCTCCTATCGGGATTTGTCGGCACATTCGGGCGGTGTTGCTGGACTTGTTTTAACCTGTCGAATCATCTTGTTGTACCAAGATACCGAGTCTGATCGGTGTGTCTTGGGTGGAGGTCTATTCCTTCGTTGACCGTGAGAGCTTGTTATGGGCTAAGTTGGGACCCCCCTGCAGGGATTGATCTTTCGAAAGCCGTGCCCGCGGTTATGGGCAGATGGGAATTTGTTAATGTCCGGTTGTAGATTACTTGAACTAAACTTAATTAAAATGAATCAACCGTGTGTGTTACCGTGATGGCGCCTTCTCGGTGGAGTCCGGGAAGTGGACACGGTGTTGGAGTTATGCTTGTGCAGGATGTTCCTTTAGCTTCTCGCTCGTGCTTCGCCTTCTCTTCTCGCTCTCTTTTGCGTATAAGTTAGCCACCACATATGCTAGTCGCTTGCTGCAGCTCCACATATATTTGCCTTATCCATTCCTATGAGCTTAAATAGTTTTGATCGCGTGGGTGTGAGATTGCTGAGTCCCTGTGGCTCACAGATACTACAACTCCAGATGCAGGTCCAGGTGTTTCTGCTCCAGTTGACGATTACGAGCTCAAGTGGGAGTTCGACGAGGACTCTCAGCGATACTACGTGTCTTTTCCGGATGATCAGTAGTGGTGCCTAGTTGGGGTAATCGATTCAGGGCCTTGTCGCATGTTGGGGGTCTTTTCTATTTTGGCACCGTAGT
>NW_021207424.1:0-933 GCF_002162155.2 Triticum dicoccoides
CTTAGTTTTAAATGCTGTTTTCCATTCATCTCCCAATTTCATACGAATTTGATGGTAGCCACTACGCAAATCAACTTTGGAGAATATTGTAGAGCCACTCAATTCATCAAGCATATCATCTAGCCTAGGAATAGGATGACGATAACGAATAGTAATATTATTAATGCCTCTACAATCAACACACATACGTGATGTACCATCCTTTTTCGGCACTAGAATAATAGGAACAGCACAAGGACTAAGGGATTCGCGTATATAACCTTTGTCGAGAAGCTCTTGTACTTGACGCATAATCTCCTTCGTCTCCTCTGGATTGGTACGGTATGGTGCACGGTTTGGCAGTGAAGCACCGGGAATTAAGTCAATCTGATGCTCAATCCCTCGAATAGGCGGTAATCCCGGTGGCACGTCTTGTGGAAAAACGTCAGCGAACTCCTGCAAAATGTTAGTGACAACAGGAGGCAAAGAGGAGGGCACGTCCTCGAATGAAAATAAGGCCTCTTTGCACACAAAAGCATAGCAAACAGATTTGCTGAAATCTAGCTCATCAATATCAGATTTGGTGGCAAATAAACATGCACTTTTCAATTTAATTTCAGAAGCAACACTAGATGGTTTATTATTAGGCTTCATTTGTTGCTCAAATTCTTTTGCTACAATCTGATTTTCACTCTTATTCTTCTCCTGTTTTGCTTTATTAGCTCTATTAATATCATCTTTCAAAATGGAATCAGGAGTCATAGGAAGCAAAGTAATATTTTTATCCTTATGAACAAGAGTATAGTGATTGTTTCTACCATGGTGTACAGAATTTTTATCAAATTGCCATGGTCTACCAAGTAATAAGGAACATGCTTGCATAGGTACCACATCACAATCAACATAATCAGCATATGTAGAGATACTAAAATGCACACGAACAGTACGTGTTAC
>NW_021207425.1:0-839 GCF_002162155.2 Triticum dicoccoides
AAACCCTGATACTCTGAAAGAGTTTCTCCAGTTTGTACACGAAGTGGGTCCAGTTTTTGCCGTGACCCTCTCTACTCTTTCGCACATGCTATGCGGGTGAAATGATGATACCATGCCAAGTTTCAACATTTTCAGAAGTCATTTTGTAGTGATTTTCAATTTCACGGTCATTTAGCTCTCTAAACAATTAGGTAAATGACCGAAAAACAACAAATGATGTCAGAACATGTTGGAAATTGATGACGTCGCTTTGAATGCTACATATTGAACACAAAAGAAGTCCGGAGATCAAATAAGTTTAAAAAACATTGAAGTGCCCGTGTAACAAATGAGTTCTCGTCCCAAACCCTGATACTCTGAAAGAGTTTCTCCAGTGTGTACACGAAGTGGGTCCAGTTTTTGCCGTGACCCTCTCTACTCTTTTGCACATGCTATGCGGGTGAAATGATGATACCATGCTAAGTTTCAACATTTTCAGAAGTCATTTTGTAGTGATTTTCAATGTCACGGTCATTTAGCTCTCTAAACAATTAGGTAAATGACCGAAAAACAACAAATGATGTCAGAACATGTTGGAAATTGATGACGTCGCTTTGAATGCTACATATTGAACACAAAAGAAGTCCGGAGATCAAATAAGTTTAAAAACATTGAAGTGCCCGTGTAACAGATGAGTTCTCGTCCGAAATCCTGATACTCTGAAAGAGTTTCTCCAGTTTGTACACGAAGTGGGTCCAGTTTTTGCCGTGACCCTCTCTACTCTTTCGCACATGCTATGCGGGTGAAATGATGATACCATGCCAAGTTTCAACATTTTCAGAAGTCATTTTGTAGTGATT
>NW_021207426.1:0-2156 GCF_002162155.2 Triticum dicoccoides
ATGATCTCATCGGATGAACCACGATGTCGAGGATTCAAGCAAGCCCGTATACAATTCCCTTTGTCAATCGGTACGTTACTTGCCCGAGATTCGATCGTCGATATCCCAATACCTCGTTCAATCTCGTTACCGGCAAGTCACTTTACTCGTACCGTAATGCATGATCCCGTGACCAGACACTTGGTCACTTTGAGCTCATTATGATGATGCATTACCGAGTGGGCCCAGAGATACCTCTCCGTCATGCGGAGTGACAAATCCCAGTCTTGATCTGTGTCAACCCAACAGACACTTTCGGAGATACCCGTAGTATACCTTTATAGTCACCCAGTTACGTTGTGACGTTTGGTACACCCAAAGCACTCCTACGGTATCCGGGAGTTACACGATCTCATGGTCTAAAGAAAAGATACTTGACGTTGGAAAAACTCTAGCAAACGAACTATACGATCTTGTGCTTATGTTTAGGATTGGGTCTTGTCCATCACATCATTCTCCTAATGATGTGATCTCGTTATCAATGACATCCAATGTCCATAGTCAGGAAACCATGACTATCTATTGATCAACGAGCTAGTCAACTAGAGGCTTACTAGGGACATGTTGGTGTCTATGTATTCACACATGTATTACGATTTCCGGATAACACAATTATAGCATGAATAAAAGACAATCATCATGAACAAGGAAATATAATAATAATCCTTTTATTATTGCCTCTAGGGCATATTTCCAACAAGCATATCGAAATGTTTGTCTCAGAGAGAACATCATTTCATTCCATTGCATCATTTTCATTTGAGTTCATCTTGATGCCCGAAATGTTGTTAGAAGAGTGCTACTTGAGATAATTGTCAGATCTGCTGCTCCATTTAGATATTTGTCATTTTTGCCATGATTATTGTGTGCATGATATGCCCATGAGCTCTACATATGTTTTGTTAAGGGTTTTGCCATCTTTCCAGAGGTGCAACCCATGTATCTTTGTGATGTGTGTGGTGACTAGCACAAGCTTGCAAAGTGAGGCACTTGGTAATTCTGATTTCAGGGACTTAGCATTTCCGCTAAGTCTTTGACCTGTTTATCTCATGATGCCATATGTTCATGTTGTTTACTAGTGATCCGTGCCTCTTTTGAGGATGATCAGTAAGGATGTTTTGTTAATCTTGTAGTGCTCTATCCATCCATGTCTTTGTTTGCAATTATGGAGCATCCTAGCTTGAGTTAATCGAGCTCTACTTTTGCTACTTTGTGAATCTGGGCAGATTGTCTACTTGTTAGCGATTTTCCCGAGGATGTTGTAGTTGATCAGTGCATGCTATGCTATTGTTCTTGCCATGTCTAGCTTGAATTTTGTGTATTATTGATGGATGTATGCTTAGCTTGTCATGACTTGCTCCGTAGTGAGTGCATCGAGCTTGCAAACATGCCTACTTGATATCTGCTTTCAGCATGTTCCAGTTTTCACTAAGTCTGAGAACTGATTATGTTTTTGCCATGTTCACATGCTTGCAAATGTATTTTATGATCCCTTTTGGATCAAGGTCACTAAGGGACTTTTGTTAAGCTCTTTGAGTGGCTCCATGCAATGCTTTACTTTGCCATGTTCAGGTCCTATAGCATATAGTTTTGTTGCTCCGAAGAGTGCTACCTGATCTGAGATTCCAGACAAGTGTTAATTTCACTAAGTCTGAAATCTGTTTGTCATATGCATTTTGCCATGCTTGTTTGAACATGTTAATGGATGAATTGGCCGTAGCTCAGTGCTACACTTTTGTTAAGAATCTTGAATGCATCCCTGCCATGTATTTTGTTGTCATATTTGAGTGTTGTAGCTTGTTCATCTCTTTGCTTTTAGATGACTACTTGCTGTGAATCGCAGAACGTGGTCATATTTGAATTGCTTGCCATTTCCAAACCGTAACTCCGATTCCGGCGTTCTTTATATCGTTTTCAAGTGATTTCATCTCATATTTCCAGTGGTACACTTGGATTTCCAAGTTGAGGCCAGGATCATGCATTCCTTGTCACATCTTGCATATGCATCCCGCATCGCATCCCGCATAGCATACCCTCTTTGCATCATATTGTTTGAGCCTTGCACGTGGTTGATTGTGTTCCGTTTGCTTGTTTGCCTTGTTTGGGTAGAGCCGGGG
>NW_021207427.1:0-951 GCF_002162155.2 Triticum dicoccoides
GCAGCCCAAGTGGCCCCCCGAGAGGGGTGGTCCCTCCCGGTGGACCCCCGGAACCTCTCCGGTGGTCCCGGTACAATACCGGTATGACCCCGAAACTTTCCGGTGCCCGTTTAACAACTTCCCATATATAAAACTTTACCTCCGGACCATTCCGGAACTCCTCGTGACGTCCGGGATCTCATCCGGGACTCCGAACAACATTCGGTAATCACATACTTGTCTTCCTGATAACCCTAGCGTCACCGAACCTTAAGTGTGTAGACCCTACGGGTTCGGGAGACATGCAGACATGACCGAGACTCTCCGGTCAATAACCAACAGCGGGATCTGGATACCCATGTTGGCTCCCACATGCTCCTCGATGATGTCATCGGATGAACCACGATGTCGAGGATTCGATCAAACCCCGTATACAATTCCCTTTGTCAATCGGTACGTTACTTGCCCGAGACCCGATCGTTGGTATCCCAATACCTTGTTCAGTCTCGTTACTGGCAAGTCACTTTACTCGTACCGTAATGCATGATCCCGTGACCAAACACTTGGTCACCTTGAGCTCATTATGATGATGCATTACCGAGTGGGCCCAGAGATACCTCTCCGTCATACGGAGTGACAAATCCCAGTCTCGATCCGTGTCAACCCAACAGACACTTTCGGAGATACCTGTAATGCACCTTTATAGTCACCCAGTTACGTTGTGACGTTTGGTACACCCAAAGCACTCCTACGGTATCCGGGAGTTACACGATCTCATGGTCGAAGGAAGAGATACTTGACATTGGAAAAGCTCTAGCAAACGAACTAACCGACCTTTGTGCTATGCTTAAGATTGGGTCTTGTCCATCACATCATTCTCCTAATGATGTGATCCCGTTATCAACGACATCCAATGTCCATAGCCAGGAAACCATGACTATCTGTTGATCACAACGAGCTAGTCAACTAGAG
>NW_021207428.1:0-975 GCF_002162155.2 Triticum dicoccoides
TAAGTTTTAATTAAAATAATCACCCTGACATGCGGGACCCACTGTCAGGTTTGACCTGGACCAGTTCCGTTGACCTGCTGACGTCACACTGACGTCAGGCTGACGCAGTAATTGATTTTCTGGATTTAATTTAAATCAGGAAATTCCAGAATATTATTTAAACTTCAAAAATTCATAACTTTTATTCTGTAACTCCAAATTGGACAAATTATATATGAAAAATGATCAGAAAAATCCAATCTATCCATCTGTACTATTTTCATGCATGATCAAACAAGTTAAATTGATGTTTTAAGCAGAACAAGGAAAAGCACTTTAAAAGGCCATATTTGAATTTGAAATTTGAATCCTTGATTCAAATTTGTTCAAACCCTTCTGGTTTTAGTTGCATTAGCCCAATACACTCATTTTGCCATGTCTCATGCATGCATCATATTGTTGCATACTGTTTGGTAATGTTTGTGAATTGGTGCTCTCTGCGGCAGGTTCTGTCCCCGAAGAGTACCCTGATTACCCTAGCGAAGAACCGTATCAGTGCACCGAACCATCAGGCAAGCAACCAAACATTTGATCATATCGATACAATCCCATGTTCTCGCTCCTGCTCTCTTTTACTGCATTAAGACAACGCGTTTCAAACTGCTGTGTGCTACGGTAGTTGAACCCATTTCCTCTGCATGACCTGTCATTGCCACAGTAACTAGATGAAACCCACTAGCATGTGTAGGAGTTGTTTGAGCCATATATATGTGTTGTTCCTACCTTGCTATGCCTGCTATGCTTAGAGTCGTGTCAGGTCTGGTTCATCTGGGTGATGGGCTAGAGTGAAATGTTTATCTCGGTAATGAGAGTGGTGTGGTGAACACGATTTGGTAAAGGTATCGATGAGAGGCCATGTAGGAGTACATGGTGGGTTGTTTCATTGAAGCCGACCTTAAGCACTGAGATCTGTATGCGTGATTTAAGATACAGCTA
>NW_021207429.1:0-737 GCF_002162155.2 Triticum dicoccoides
TCCATTTTCGATGAACTCGAGCTTGTCACCAAGATGACCTTAAGCTCCAAAACTCACAAAGGGAAGAACCATACAAGAACCTATAATATAGTAAGAAGAGGCAGGGGAGGTATGCCAACAAATAGAGGAGTGAAACCTCCAACTGAGAAGAACCAGCATAACCTCCAACATCGAAAACATCATAGAAGATGCGAGTGAACTCCGTTTTCGATGAACTCGAGCTTGTCACCAAGATGACCATAAGCTCCAAAACTCACAAAGAGAAGAACCAAACTAGGACCGATAATATAGTAAGAAGAGGCAGGGGAGGTATTCCAACAAATAGAGGAGTGAAACCTCCAACTGAGAAGAACTGGCATAACCTCCAACATTGAAAACATCATAGAAGATGCGAGTGAACTCTGTTTTCGATGAACTCGAGCTTGTCACCAAGATGACCATAAGCTCCAAAACTCAGAAAGAGAAGAACCAAACAAGAACTGATAATATAGGATGAAGAGGCAGGGGAGGTATGCCAACAAATAGTCAAGTCAAACCTCCAACTGAGAAGAACCGGCATAACCTCCAACATCAAAAACATCATAGAAGATGCGAGTGAACTCTGTTTTCGATGAACTCGAGCTTGTCACCAAGATGACCATAAGCTCCAAAACTCACAAAGAGAAGAACCAAACAAGAACCAATAATATAGTAAGAAGAGGCAGGCGAGGTATGCCAACAAATAGAGGAGTGAAACC
>NW_021207430.1:0-679 GCF_002162155.2 Triticum dicoccoides
CGAGACCAAAGGCCTCTTTTCAGCAGCCCAAAGGGCGAGAAGCGGCGGCCTTTGGTCTCGGTTGGTGGAACCAACCGGGACTAAAGGGGGGCATTGGTCACGGTTTGTGCCAGAAACCGTGACCAATGGCCCCCTTTAGTCCCGGTTGGTGCCACCAACCGGGACCAAAGTCCTTGTGCGGCTGCTGCGTCGAAAGTTTAGTCCCACCTCGCTAGTTGAGAGGGGTGCGCAGTGGTTTATAAGCCCCACTGCCGCACCCCTCTCGAGCTCCTCTCCATTGCATGCTTACGGGCCTAATTGTCACTGCTATGCCTGTGGGCCTACTGGGCCTCCTGCGGGCCTGAATCCTGGCCCTTGGATGGGTTTCTAGTCGTATTCAGGCCGTGGGCGCCCAGTAGGTGGCATTTTTTGGTTTTTTGTTGTTTATTTATTTTCTTTTGTTTTTTGCTTTTTTTAATTCTTTATGCTTTTAGTTTTAGAAAAATTATAAACTTTTTGTTAATGCCATTAGTTTTCAAATTTGAAAACACTTTTTTTGTTTTTTTGCTTTCTTTGTTGCTTTATTTATTTTATTTTGTTTCTACTTACAACAAAATACTTATTGTTGCTATTTTTTTTAGTTTTTTTGTTTTGTTTTCTGCATTATTTATTTTCTTTTGTTTTTTGCTTTATTTTTTTA
>NW_021207431.1:0-1524 GCF_002162155.2 Triticum dicoccoides
AGTTTGAGGCATGGACCAACTCTTTCAGATAATTGTGTCCTTCAATATTGGGCTTAGTTCAACCAGGATCTTCCCAGACACTGCCATGCTGTTTTCTACTGTTATTGTACCATTCTTATTTTTTTCCCTAACTTTTATGTATAGTCTTTATTTTCTTTTCGCGCTTTCGTAAAACCCTTGCGTGTACCATTATTTAAAATTTGATAAAACATACGCAACAGAGCCCTGCTGTTTCCCATAGAAAACAAAATACACTTCCATTTTTTAGCGCAACCAGCTCAACCTGAAAATTCTCGAGCGCGCCCTGTGCATCACCATCATCCTCGCCGACAACTCGTTCCAAAGAGGACACCTAGTCAGGGCACTGGCAGGGTTTGGGGCCGGCACGACGGTGGGCGCCCATAGAGGATTCGAGGGCGTCGCCCGGGGTGCACACAGCAGGGAAGGCGGTGCTGGGAGCGACGACTTGTGGAGGCACATGTTGAGGCGAAGGCACATGGAGCGAGTGCAGGGGGCTCGATCACAGGGTTCTCGAGCAGCAGCCCCGCTGTTGGTGTCGAGTCCGACGAGGGAACAAGATCGAGATCGTGTTTTTTTCAAGAAAAAGATCAAGATCGGTCGGCACTGGATAGATTGGACGTCGTTGGTGCCTCATTAGCCCAACAGTGGATCGCGCTAGAATGGGCTGGCAGCTGGCTGTCGGCCCAGTGCACCAGAGTCCTTTGTTTCGGCCTCTGGAGCAGCATCCCACAGGACAGCCGAAAACCCAAATCGTGACGGCACAAACTGTTTTTTACACAAGATCTGACGACCATGAACGCTCGAATCGTGAAAACCGACGGCCGAAAATCCAAATCACTGTAACGACAGGATTAGGTGCGGTTATAATGTCCTTGAGGAAGAACTAAAATGACTCACGTTCAGAGCCAAAAAGAAAGACTACAATCAGTTTGAGGTATGGACCAACTCTTTCAGATAATTGTGTTCTTGAAGATTTGGCTTAGTTCAACCAGAATCTTCCCAGACGCTGCCATGGTGTATTTCTTACTGTTATTGTACCATTCTTTTTTTTTTGCTAACTTTTATGTATAGTATTTATTTTCTATTCGTACTTTTGTAAAACCCTTGCATGTATCATTATTTAAAATTTGATAAAACATACGCAATTGAGCCCTGCTGTTTCCCACAGAAAACAAAATACACTTCCATTTTTGTAAGCCGGTCCATCTTAAACAGTTTTTAGGAAAATATGCAATTAATTCAGTGATTTTGTAGTCTAGTGTTCAAGTCGGATCAAACAGTAGCTAAGATAAGGTATATTGGTGTATAATGTAATTTGTTTGCTCCGAAAATTCGTGCTAACTGTACACAACAACATCTGTGTATATACAGTAGCACAATACAATTCTCAAAAACAAAAAAGAGAACACATATCTTTTATGCCACACTCTCAATAAATGAACTAATGTATGCCTCACTCCCTGTTCCTTGGACTAATTCAAGTTTGGCCACCTACTATTCCAT
>NW_021207432.1:0-1337 GCF_002162155.2 Triticum dicoccoides
AAACTCGTGTTGCTGCGGTGTGGAGGGAGGGGTGGAAACCGTGGAAAACTCGTCTCCGTGATTGAGCGGGAGAGTAAGTAGTATAGGACATTATCCATTGTTAGGGAACGGTTGTAATGGTAGTGAGAATGTAGAATCGTCTTTGGAGCGGACCTGGGAGTGGCAAGCATAAGGGACGAAGACGGGGAAACATGTCGGATGCGATCATACCAGCACTAAAGCACCGGATCCCATCAGAACTCCGAAGTTAAGCGAGCTTGGGCGAGAGTAGTACTAGGATGGGTGACCTCCTGGGAAGTCCTCGTGTTGCATTCCTTTTATAATTATTTTTTGCGCCTTGTGACAAACATATCGCACGTGCGCGATATATATTAATCCCGTTATATTATTTTTGACGTTTGCGATATGTTTAAGCTCGATGCTCATTGCTCGCGCGTCTTGGGGCGGCTTTGTGGCGCGAAGAGCGCTTTCTGAAAGGGGTGGAATAAACTCGTGTTGCTGCGGTGTGGAGGGAGGGGTGGAAAACTCGTCTCCGTGATTGAGCGGGAGAGTAAGTAGTATAGGACATTATCCATTGTTAGGGAACGGTTGTAATGGTAGTGAGAATGTAGAATCGTCTTTGGAGCGGACCTGGGAGTGGCAAGCATAAGGGACGAAGACGGGGAAACATGTCGGATGCGATCATACCAGCACTAAAGCACCGGATCCCATCAGAACTCCGAAGTTAAGCGAGCTTGGGCGAGAGTAGTACTAGGATGGGTGACCTCCTGGGAAGTCCTCGTGTTGCATTCCTTTTATAATTATTTTTTGCGCCTTGTGACAAACATATCGCACGTGCGCGATATATATTAATCCCGTTATATTATTTTTGACGTTTGCGATATGTTTAAGCTCGACGCTCATTGCTCGCGCGTCTTGGGGCGGCTTTGTGGCGCGAAGAGCGCTTTCTGAAAGGGGTGGAATAAACTCGTGTTGCTGCGGTGTGGAGGGAGGGGTGGAAACCGTGGAAAACTCGTCTCCGTGATTGAGCGGGAGAGTAAGTAGTATAGGACATTATCCATTGTTAGGGAACGGTTGTAATGGTAGTGAGAATGTAGAATCGTCTTTGGAGCGGACCTGGGAGTGGCAAGCATAAGGGACGAAGACGGGGAAACATGTCGGATGCGATCATACCAGCACTAAAGCACCGGATCCCATCAGAACTCCGAAGTTAAGCGTGCTTGGGCGAGAGTAGTACTAGGATGGGTGACCTCCTGGGAAGTCCTCGTGTTGCATTCCTTTTATAATTATTTTTTGCGCCTTGTGACAAACATATCGCACGTGCGCGATATATATTA
>NW_021207433.1:0-1311 GCF_002162155.2 Triticum dicoccoides
CGTGACTTAAGTATTCTCCTCCACGATCTGATCGTAAGAATTTTATCTTTCGGTCACGTTGATTCTCCACCTCATTCTGAAATTCCTTGAACTTTTCAAAGGTCTCAGACTTGTGTTTCATTAAGTAGACATACCCATATCTACTCAAGTCATCTGTGAGAGTGAGAACATAACGATATCCTCCGCGAGCCTCAACGCTCATTGGACCGCACACATCGGTATGTATGATTTCCAACAAGTTGGTTGCTCGCTCCATTGTTCCGGAGAACGGAGTCTTGGTCATTTTACCTAAGAGGCATGGTTCGCACGTGTCAAACGATTCATAATCAAGAGACTCTAAAAGTCCATCGGCATGGAGCTTCTTCATGCGCTTGACACCAATGTGACCAAGGCGGCAGTGCCACAAGTATGTGGGACTATCGTTATCAACTTTAAATCTGTTGGCATCTACACTATGAACATGTGTAATATTACGCTCGAGATTCATTAAGAATAAACCATTGACCATCGGAGCATGACCATAAAACATATCTCTCATATAAATCGAACAACCATTATTCTCAGACTTAAATGAGTAGCCATCTCGTATTAAACGAGATCCAGATACAATGTTCATGCTCAAACTTGGCACTAAATAACAATTATTAAGGTTCAAAACTAATCCCGTAGGTAAATGTAGAGGCAGCGTGCCGACGGCGATCACATCGACTCTGGAACCATTCCCGACGCGCATCGTCACCTCATCCTTCGCCAGTCTCCATTTATTCCGCAGCTCCTACTGTGAGTTACAAATATGAGCAACGACACCGGTATCAAATACCCAGGAGTTACTACGATTACTGGTAAGGTACACATCAATGACATGTATATCAAATATACCTTTGGTGTTGCCGGCCTTCTTATCCGCTAAGTATTTGGGGCAGTTCCGCTTCCAGTGACCCTTCCCCTTGCAATAAAAGCACTCAGTCTCAGGCTTGGGTCCATTCTTTGACTTCTTCCCGGTAACTGGCTTACCAGGCGCGGCAACATCTTTGCCGTCCTTCTTGAAGTTCTTCTTACCCTTGCCCTTCTTGAACTTAGTGGTCTTATTGACCATCAACACTTGATGTTCTTTCTTGATTTCAGCCTCTGCTGACTTCAGCATCGAGAACACTTCAGGAATGGTCTTTTCCATTCCCTGCATGTTGTAGTTCATCACAAAGCTCTTGTAGCTTGGTGGGAGCGACTGGAGGATTCTGTCAATGACCGCCTCATCTGGGAGGTTAATGTTCAGCTGGGTCATACGGTTGTGCAACCCAGACATCTTCAGGA
>NW_021207434.1:0-1314 GCF_002162155.2 Triticum dicoccoides
ATTCCACATTTCTTTAAGTGTGTACCAAATTCGTGACTTAAGTATTCTCCTCCATGATCTGATCGTAAGAATTTTATCTTTCGGTCACGTTGATTCTCCACCTCATTCTGAAATTCCTTGAACTTTTCAAAGGTCTCAGACTTGTGTTTCATTAAGTAGACATACCCATATCTACTCAAGTCATCTGTGAGAGTGAGAACATAACGATATCCTCCGCGAGCCTCAACGCTCATTGGACCGCACACATCGGTATGTATGATTTCCAACAAGTTGGTTGCTCGCTCCATTGTTCCGGAGAACGGAGTCTTGGTCATTTTGCCCAAGAGGCATGGTTCGCACGTGTCAAACGATTCATAATCAAGAGACTCTAAAAGTCCATCGGCATGGAGCTTCTTCATGCGCTTGACACCAATGTGACCAAGGCGGCAGTGCCACAAGTATGTGGGACTATCGTTATCAACTTTAAATCTGTTGGCATCTACACTATGAACATGTGTAATATTACGCTCGAGATTCATTAAGAATAAACCATTGACCATCGGAGCATGACCATAAAACATATCTCTCATATAAATCGAACAACCATTATTCTCAGACTTAAATGAGTAGCCATCTCGTATTAAACAAGATCCTGATACAATGTTCATGCTCAAACTTGGCACTAAATAACAATTATTAAGGTTCAAAACTAATCCCGTAGGTAAATGTAGAGGCAGCGTGCCGACGGCGATCACATCGACTCTGGAACCATTCCCGACGCGCATCGTCACCTCGTCCTTCGCCAGTCTCCGTTTATTCCGCAGCTCCTGCTGTGAGTTACAAATATGAGCAATGGCACCGGTATCAAATACCCACGAGTTACTACGAGTACTGGTAAGGTACACATCAATCACATGTATATCAAATATACCTTTGGTGTTGCCGGCCTTCTTATCCGCTAAGTATTTGGGGCAGTTCCGCTTCCAGTGACCCTTCCCCTTGCAATAAAAGCACTCAGTCTCAGGCTTGGGTCCATTCTTTGACTTCTTCTCGGTAACTGGCTTACCAGGCGCGGCAACATCTTTGCCGTCTTTCTTGAAGTTCTTCTTACCCTTGCCCTTCTTGAACTTAGTGGTCTTATTGACCATCAACACTTGATGTTCTTTCTTGATTTCAGCCTCTGCTGACTTCAGCATCGAGAACACTTCAGGAATGGTCTTTTCCATTCCCTGCATGTTGTAGTTCATCACAAAGCTCTTGTAGCTTGGTGGGAGCGACTGGAGGATTCTGTCAATGACCGCCTCATCTGGGAGGTTAATGTTCAGCTGGGTCATA
>NW_021207435.1:0-1359 GCF_002162155.2 Triticum dicoccoides
ATAGTCAGGAAACCATGACTATCTATTGACCAACGAGCTAGTCAACTAGAGGCTTACTAGGGACGTATTGTAGTCTATGTATTCACACATGTATTACGACTTCCGGATAATACAGTTATAGCATGAATAAAAGACAATTATCATGAACAAGGAAATATAATAATAATGCTTTTATTATTGCCTCTAGGGCATATTTCCAACAGTCTCCCACTTGCACTAGAGTGAATAATCTAGTTACATTGTGATGAATCGAACACCCATAGAGTTCTGGTGTTGATCATGTTTTGCTCGCGAGAGAGGTTTAGTCAACGGATCTGCGACATTCAGATCTGTATGCACTTTACAAATTTCTATGTCTCCATCTTGAACATTTTCACGGATGGAGTTGAAGCGACGCTTGATGTGCCTGGTCTTCTTGTGAAACCTGGGCTCCTTGGCAAGTGCAATAGCCCCAGTGTTGTCACAGAAGAGTTTGATCGGCTCCGACGCATTGGGTATGACTCGTAGGTCGGTGATGAACTCCTTCACCCAAATTGCTTCATGCGCTGCCTCTGAGGCTGCCATGTATTCCGCTTCACATGAAGATCCCGCCACGACGCTCTGCTTGCAGCTGCACCAGCTTACTGCTCCACCATTCAACATATACACGTATCCGGTTTGTGACTTAGAGTCATCCAGATCTGTGTCGAAGCTAGCGTCGACGTAACCCTTTACGACGAGCTCTTCGTCACCTCCATAAACGAGAAACATGTCCTTTGTCCTTTTCAGGTACTTCAGGATATTCTTGACCGCTGTCCAGTGTTCCTTGCCGGGATTACTTTGGTATCTTCCTACCAAACTTACGGCAAGGTTTACATCAGGTCTGGTACACAGCATGGCATACATAATAGACCCTATGGCTGAGGCATAGGGGATGACACTCATCTCTTCTTTATCTTTTGCCGTGGTCGGGCATTGAGCTGAGCTCAATTTCACACCTTGCAGTACAGGCAAGAACCCTTTCTTGGACTGATCCATTTTGAACTTCTTCAAAATCTTATCAAGGTATGTGTTTTGTGAAAGACCTATGAGGCGTCTCGATCTATCTCTATAGATTTTGATGCCTAATATATAAGCAGCTTCTCCAAGGTCCTTCATTGAAAAACTTTTATTCAAGTAGGCCTTAATGTTGTCCAAGAGTTCTATATCATTTCCCATCAAAAGTATGTCATCTACATATAATATGAGAAATGCTACAGAGCTCCCACTCACTTTCTTGTAAACGCAGGCTTCTCCATAAGTCTGCATAAACCCAAACGCTTTGATCATCTCATCAAAGCGAATGTTCCAACTCCGAGATGCTTGCACCAGCCCATAAAT
>NW_021207436.1:0-2123 GCF_002162155.2 Triticum dicoccoides
GTAACTGGGTGACTATAAAGGTGCATTACAGGTATCTCCGAAAGTAGCTGTTGGGTTGACACGGATCGAGACTGGGATTTGTCACTCCGTATGACGGAGAGGTATCTCTGGGCCCACTCGGTAATGCATCATCATATTGAGCTCAATGTGACCAAGGTGTTGGACACGGGATCATGCATTACGGTACGAGTAAAGTGACTTGCCGGTAACGAGACTGAACAAGGTATTGGGATACCGACGATCGAGTCTCGGGCAAGTAACGTACCGATTGACAAAGGGAATTGCATACAGGGTTTGATCGAATCCTCGACATAGTGGTTCATCCGATGACAACATCGAGGAGCATGTGGGAGCCATCATGGGTATCTAGATCCCGCTGATGGTTATTGACTGAGAGCGTCTCGGTCATGTCTGCATGTCTCCCGAACCCGTAGGGTCTACACACTTAAGGTTCGGTGACGCTAGGGTTATGAAGATATGGATATGCAGAAACCCGAATGTTGTTCGGAGTCCCGGATGAGATCCCGGACGTCACGAGGAGTTCCGGAATGGTCCGGAGGTAAAGAATTATATATAGGAAGTGCTATTTCGGGCATCGGGACAAGTTTCGGGGTTATCGGTATTGTACCGGGACCACCGGAAGGGTCCCGGGGGTCCACCGGGTGGGTCCACCTGTCCCGGGGGGCCACATGGGCTGTAGGGGGGTGCGCCTTGGCCTAATGGGCCAAGGGCACCAGCCCCACATAGGCCCATGCGCCTAGGGTTTAAGGGGGCAAGAGTCCTAGGAGGGTAAGGCACCTCTTAGGTGCCTTGGGGGGAGGGAAAACCCCCCCTGGCCGCCGCACCTAGGAGATCAGATCTCCTAGGCTGCGCACCAGCCCCCCTAGGCACCCCTATATATAGTGGGGGAGAGGAGGGACTTCATACACCAGCCCCTGGCGCCTCCACCTCCCCCCGTTACGTCTCTCCCTCGTAGTCTCGGCGAAGCCCTGCTGCTGTGACGCCCTGCATCCACCACCACGCCGTCGTGCTGCTGGATCTTCATCAACCTCTCCTTCCCCCTTGCTGGATCAAGAAGGAGGAGACGTCTCCCGTCCCGTACGTGTGTTGAACGCGGAGGTGCCGTCCGTTCGGCGCTGGTCATCGGTGATTTGGATCACGTCGAGTACGACTACATCATCACCTTGCAAGCTTCCGCACGCGATCTACAAGTGGTATGTAGATGCAAACTCTCTCCCTAGACTCATTGCTTAGATGAACTCATATATGGATCTTGGTGAAACCGTAGGAAAATTTTAATTTTCTGCAACGTTCCCCAACAGTGGCATCATGAGCTAGGTCTATGCGTAGTTCTCTTTGCACGAGTAGAACACAACTTTGTTGTGGGCGTGGATTTTGTCATCTTACTTGCCTCTACTAGTCTTTTCTTGCTCAACGGTATTGTGGGATGAAGCGGCCCGGACCAACCTTACACGTACTCTTACGTGAGACCGGTTCCACCGACTGACATGCACAAGTTGCATAAGGTGGCTGGCGGGTGTCTGTCTCTCCCACCTTAGTTGGAGCGGAATCGATGAACAGGGCCCTTATGAAGGGTAAATAGAAGTTGACAAAATCACGTTGTGGTGATTCGTAGGTAAGAAAACGTTCTTACTAGAACCCAATTGCAGCCACGTAAAAGATGCAACAACAATTAGAGGACGTCTAACTTGTTTTTGCAGCGATTGATCATGTGATGTGATATGGCCAGAAGTTGTGATGAATGATGAATTGTGATGTATGAGATCATGTTCTTTGTAATAGGATTCACGACTTGCATGTCGATGAGTATGACAACCGGCAGGAGCCATAGGAGTTGTCATTATTTTTGTATGACCTGCGTGTCATTGAATAACGCCATGTAAACTACTTTACTTTATTGCTAAACGTTAGTCATAGAAGTAGAAGTAGTCGTTGGCGTGACAACTTCATGAAGACACGATGATGGAGATCATGATGATGGAGATCATGGTGTCAAGCCGGTGACAAGATGATCATGGAGCCCCGAAGATGAAGATCAATGGAGCTATATGATATTGGCCATATCATGTCACAACTATATAATTGCATGTGATGTTTATTAT
>NW_021207437.1:0-1173 GCF_002162155.2 Triticum dicoccoides
CATTTGATTAATGGGATCACATCATTAGGAGAATGAGGTGATTGACATGACCCATCCCGTTAGCTTAGCACTTGATCGTTTAGTATTCTGCTATTGCTTCCTTCATGACTTATACATGTTCCTGTAACTATGAGAATTGTGTAACTCCCGTTTACCGGAGGAACACTTTGGGTACTACCAAACGTCACAACGTAACTGGGTGATTATAAAGGAGTACTACAGGTGTCTCCGAAGGTACATGTTGAGTTAGCATAATTCGAGATTAGGTTTTGTCACTCCGATTGTCGGAGAGGTATCTCTGGGCCCTCTCGGCAATGCTCATCACCTAAGCCTTGCAAGCATGTAACTAATGAGTTAGTTATAAGATGAAGTATTACAGAACGAGTAAAGAGACTTGTCGATAACGAGATTGAACTAGGTATTGGATACCGATGATCGAATCTCGGAAAAGTAACATACCGATGACAAAGGGAACAACGTATGTTGTTATGCGGTTTGACCGATAAAGATCTTCGTAGAATATGTAGGAACCAATATGGGCATCCAGGTCCCGCTATTGGTTATTGACCAGAGATGTGTCTCAGTCATGTCTACATCGTTCTCGAACCGTAGGGTCCGCACGCTTAAGGTTTCGATGACAGTTATATTATGAGTTTATGTATTTTGATGTACCGAAGGTTGTTCGGAGTCCCGGATATGATTACGGACATGACGAGGAGTCTCGAAATGGTCGAGACATAAAGATTGATATATTGGACGGATATATTTGGACACCGGAAAGGTTCCGGAGAAGTTTGGAGCCCCGGGAGGTTACCGGAACCCCCCGGGAGGTATATGGGCCTTATGGGGCCCATGTAGGAGGAAGAGAGAAGGAGCAAGGGAGGGGTGCGCGCCCCCCAAGCCCAATCCGAATTGGGGAGGGGGGCCGGCCCCCCTTTCCTTTCTCCTTCCCCCTCTTCCTATTACTACTACTAGTACTACCTCCTAATACTAGTACTCTTTCCTTCCCCCTCCAAATAAGATAAGGAAAAGAGAGGGAAACCTACTTGGAGTAGGTTTCCCCCTCCTCATGGCGCGCCCCCCTAGGGCCGGCCACCTCCTCCCTCCCTCCTTTATATACGGGGGTAGGGGGGCACCCTAGAACACACAAGTTGATCATTGATCGTTCCTTAG
>NW_021207438.1:0-1326 GCF_002162155.2 Triticum dicoccoides
AAGGGCCGAAACAACCAGGGAACGACATCAATCTGTATCTGGGGCTGCTGAAAGAGGAGCTTGACACGCTGTGGAAAACGCCAGCCAATACGTGGGACGCCGCAGAGAAAGAATATTTCCCTATGAGAGCCGCACTGCTCACGACGGTGCACGACTATCTCGGTTACGGATATCTTGCGGGGCAGGTAGTCCACGGATTTTCTGGATGCGTAAGGTGCATGGATGACACAACGTATCGCCAGCTAGATAGAGATCCCGGGTCTTCGAAAACCGTGTTCATGGGACATCGAAGGTGGCTTCGCGACGATGACCCGTGGAGGAAACGCAAGGATCTGTTCGATGGTGAAACCGAACCCCGAAAACGCCCGTGTACGAGGAGCAGCGAGGAAATAGACAAGCTGTTGAAAAATTGGAAAGACTGCCCACTGCCGGGAAAGAAGCAAAAGGTGCCAGAGCCGGGAAAGAAGCGAAAGGCGCCAGAGCCGCTGCTGAAGGTATGGAAAACAAGGTCTGTTTTCTGGGACTTGCCGTACTGGAAGATCCACCGTGTGCCTCACAGCCTTGATGTCATGCATATCACGAAGAACGTGTGCGAGAGTCTGCTTGGTACCCTGCTCAACATGCCAGAGAGGACCAAAGATGGGCCGAAAGCAAGGGCAGACTTGAAATCAATGGGCATCAGGCAGGAGCTTCACACTATATATGATGATGATGATGATGATGATGATGATGATGATTATGATGATGATGATGAGGCGAAGCAGGACACAGAAAGTCGTCGCAAAGGCAAAAAGGCCAAGAAGATCGGAAATGACTACCCTCCCGCGTGCTTCACTCTAAGTCAGGAGGAGATCGAGCAGTTTTTCACCAGCCTCCTACGAGTAAAACTTCCTTACGGTTACGCGGGGAAGATAAGCAGATACCTAGACCCAGCGAAGCAGAAGTTCAGCGGGATGAAGTCTCACGACTGTCACGTGCTGATGACGCAGATACTTCCAGTTGCAATCCGTGGGATCATGGACGCGCACGTCCGTGAAACGCTATTTGGCCTATGCAACTTCTTCGACGTCATCTCTCGGAAGTCGATTGGCGTGAGGCAACTCAGAAGGCTACAGGAAGAGATCGTGGTGATACTATGCGAGCTTGAGATGTACTTCCCGCCCGCATTCTTCGACGTTATGGTGCATCTGCTGGTCCATATAGTGGAGGATATCATCCAACTCGGGCCGACGTTCCTGCACAGCATGATGCCGTTCGAAAGGATGAATGGTGTCATCAAAGGATACGTTCGCAACATGTCACGTCCAGAAGGAAGCATAGCCAGGG
>NW_021207439.1:0-1673 GCF_002162155.2 Triticum dicoccoides
AGTTGCAATCCGTGGGATCATGGACGCGCACGTCCGTGAAATGCTATTTGGCCTATGCAACTTTTTCGACGTCATCTCTCGGAAGTCGATTGGCGTGAGGCAACTCAGAAGGCTACAGGAAGAGATCGTGGTGATACTATGCGAGCTTGAGATGTACTTCCCGCCAGCATTCTTCGACGTTATGGTGCATCTGCTGGTCCATATCGTGGAGGATATCATCCAACTCGGGCCGACGTTCCTGCACAGCATGATGCCGTTCGAAAGGATGAATGGTGTCATCAAAGGATACGTTCGGAACATGTCACGTCCAGAGGGAAGTATAGCCAGGGGCTTTCTGACCGAAGAGTGCATCTCCTACTGCACGAATTATCTAGGCATCGAGAACCCCGTTGGTCTGCCCGTCAACAGGCACCTCGGCAGGCTCGCTGGATGGGGTCACCGTGAGGGTCGCCGCGAAATGCATGTCGACTTTGAGGGTCGACTCGCCGACTTTGAAAGAGCAAACCTAGTCGCGCTACAACACATAGACGTGGTTGATCCTTGGGTGGTAGAGCACAAAACCTTTATTGAGAAGACGTACAATGACCGAGGCCAACAGAGGACGGACGGAGATATACTCAAAGAGCACAACTCATGTTTCACGCGTTGGTTCAAGCAGAAGCTTCTGCCGTACCCTTTACATGAGGATTCTTTCGAGGAAGAACAACTCATATTCGCCTTGTCACAGGGCGTCGAGCACAACCTGATGACCTATGAGGCATACGATATCAACGGCTACACATTCTACACCGAGGACAAGGACATGAAGAGCGATGGTTATCAGAACTCCGGGGTAACGATGGAATCCTACACCGGTAAGGACAAGGACAGATACTATGGAAGGATCGAGGAGATCTGGGAGCTGAGCTACGCTGGAGAGAAGGTGCCGATGTTCCATGTCAGATGGGCCAAGAGCGTCCTAAAAGAAGACCGATATTTCACCACCATGGTTATACCCGAAGCCAAATCCAAGACCGCGGGCGCAAACGTCACCGCGAAAAATGAGCCATGGGTACTGGCTTCCCAAGTGGACCAATGCTTCTTCATTACCGACCCGCCAAAGCCCAGTCGTGTTGTCGTGAGGAGAGGCAAAAGGAAGATCATCGGAATGGATGGAGTAGCCAATGAGCAAGACTTCGACAAGTACGGAGACCCGAGGATCAAACATGACGACGATGATGAAGTAGCAGCATACACCACAAGAAGAAGCAGGACCACCCTACCTAAAGGACGTCCGTTCCACAGAACTCCATTTGCGAAAAAGAAGGGCAAGAAGAATGTGAACAGATAGCTAGCTAAGATCAATTGTATTTAAATCGTAGCCTTCATTTCTTGATTGTATTTCATGGGCACTTTTTGAACTATCATGAATATTTTTAAATTTCATGGACACTCGATCTCGATCCCCCTCCATCTCGATCGCTATCCCACCTCGCCAGATCCGGTCCCCCTCGCCGCCGAGCACCCCCCGGTCCACCGGCCGCCGCCGCCGACCCCCCGCACCCTCGATTCCCCTACTCAACCGCCGCCGCCGACCCCCCGCACCCCTCCCCTACTCAACCGCCGCCACCGACCCCCCGCACCCTCCCCCGCTCCACCGGCATTACTGTTTGATGATATTTTTTAAAAAATTA
>NW_021207440.1:0-912 GCF_002162155.2 Triticum dicoccoides
CACAGCCATCTCAATAGTAACCCCGAGTCCATAGGAGCAGTGAAGAGGCTCGGTGGATCCAGGATAAGATGGAAATATCCTGACAGTGCAGAGATACTGGCTTTGATTAAAGTCTCGGAATTGCTCTTCGACCGTGTACTCAGGATACCAGCGGTATCCAGCCTCAGTCATTACCCTGACCAACTTGGCAGTATGGCCGGGTACATCTAGGCATCGAGTCAGGCGAACCACTTGATTGAGGTCGCGAGTGGCCATCTGAAAGCACAATCATAATGCAAGGGCATTAGAATTTCTAGCAAAATTTCGGCAGCATAACAGCTGTAAATGCTCAAGAAGGATTTTGAGACATTTGACAAAGGATTTCGTACACACTCAACATCATCATGTCAAAGTTCTGAATCCATTCTAACAACATAATGTGGTAGTAGAACTGAACTAGGCTTGTATCCATCAAACTTATAAGGCACTACTGATTAGTAACACGTGATCCTGATAGAGAGAACAGATCCTAATTCCTTAACCCCCGGTGGAAGAATGGACTGACTCAGATCAGAATGTCATAAGATAAAGGAGTAAAAAGAGCCTTACGTTCCAACCCACAAACAATTCCCCTACGTATAACTAAAGAATTTCTAGACTCAACATCGACCAGTTTGGCTTGGAGAACCTACAGGCAGTCCGGCTCTGATGCCAACGCTGTCAGGACCCCGACTCGATGTCACATCGATCTAGCCGGTAACACCTCATATCACTTTGCGGCCTCACGCACGGTATCCCCACGGGTGTCGCCTTACCTTTGCCCGGGACCGTTTGCGCCTTTTGGCTCACGTATATGATAGTGTCGCTAGCATCCATATGATAAAGAGCCCGGGCTGACATGACTAGTCGTAAACCCAAAGTGGCACAGACTTA
>NW_021207441.1:0-1351 GCF_002162155.2 Triticum dicoccoides
ATTGTCCAAGAAACGGGCCAGAATCGGCCAAAACTGTGAGTGTGGATGACCGACACGTAAATGCACCCCGTGGTTCATTAATCGTGGAAATCACTCTGGGGGCCCAAAAAAGAGAGTAATAGTCCATGATACGGGCCAGAATCAGCCAAAACTATGAGTATTGATGACCGACATGTAAGCGCGCCTTGGGGTTCAACAACTATTGAAATCACTTCGGGACCTGAAAACAGTGAGTAATAGTCCACAAAACACGTTAGAATTGGCCAAAATTGTGAGTGTTGCTGACCGACACGTAAACACAACCCGGGGTCATTTCGGGACCCCCATAACTAAGTAATAGTCCAAGAAATGGGCCAGAATCGGCCCAAACTGTGATTGTTGATGACCTACACTTAAGCGCACCTTGGGGTTCAACAACCATGGAAATCGCTTTGGGGCCCCAAAACGGTGAGTAACAGTCCACGACAGGGGTCAGAATCGACAAAAACCGCGAGTGTTGATAACCAACCCGTAAGCGCACCCAGGGGTTCGTTAATCATGGAAATCACTCCGGGGCCCCAACAAAGTGAGTAATAGTCCACGAAACGGGCCAGAATCGGCCAAAACTGTGAGTGTTGATGACCGACACGTAAACGCACGCCGGGGTTCATTAATCGTGGAAATCACTCCGGGACCCCAAAACAGTGAGTAATAGTATACAACAAAGGCAAGAATCGGACAAAAGTGTAAGTGTTGATGACCGAAACGTAAACGCACCCCGCGGTTAGTTAATTGTTGAAATCACTTCGATACCCCAAAACAGTGCGTAATACTCCACGAAACGGGCCAGAATCGGCCAAAACTGCGAGTGTTGATGAGCGACACATAAATGCACTCCGGTGTTCGTCAATCATGGAAATCACGCCGAGACCCAAAAACAGAGTAATTGTCCAAGAAACGGGCCAAAATCGGCCAAAACTGTGAGTGTGGATGACCGACACGTAAATGCACCCCGTGGTTCGTTAATCGTGGAAATCTCTCCGGGGGCCCAAAAAAGAGAGTAATAGTCCATGATACGGGCCAGAATCAGCCAAAACTATGAGTATTGATGACCGACACGTAAGCGCGCCTTGGGGTTCAACAACTATGGAAATCACTTCGGGACCTAAAAACGGTGAGTAATAGTCCACAGAACACGTTAGAATTTGCCAAAATTGTGAGTGTTGCTGACCGACACGTAAACACAACCCGGGGTCATTTCGGGACCCCCATAACTAAGTAATAGTCCAAGAAACGGGCCAGAATCGGCCCAAACTGTGATTGTTGATGACCTACACTTAAGCGCACCGTGGGGTTCAACAACCATGGAAAT
>NW_021207442.1:0-676 GCF_002162155.2 Triticum dicoccoides
TAGCGGTGCTTAGGCGAAGCCCTGCGACGGTAGTACATCAAGATCGTCACCACGCCGTCGTGCTGACGGAACTCTTCCCCGACACTCTGCTGGATCGGAGTCCCGGGATCGTCATCGAGCTGAACGTGTGCTAGAACTCGGAGGTGTCGTAGTTTCGGTGCTTGATCGGTCGGGCCGTGAAGACGTACGACTACATCAACCACGTTGTGCTAACGCTTCCGTTGTCGATCTACAAGGGTACGTAGATCACACTCTCCCCTCTCGTTGCTATGCATCACCATGATCTTGCGTGTGCGTAGGAAATTTTTTGAAATTACTACGTTACCCAACACCTCCTATATAAGCCCACACTTGCGAAAATTTCGCCAACTGCTCCATTCCCCATCGCCGACGCCGCCAGGCTGCTTGTCCTCCTCCTCGCCGTCGCCACGCCCTGCCCCATCCCCGCGTGCTTGCCGTCGCCGCGCCCTGCTCCGTCGCCGTCGCCGCGCCCTATCGATGTCGTCGTCGTCGCGCCCTCCTGCCCGTCGCCGGCCGCCCTGCCCCGAGCCCGCTGCCGTCCGCCCTACCCCGAGCCCCGCCTCCTCGTCCCCGTCGCCGTGTGCCGCCCCGAGCCCGCCGCCGTCCCCGTCGCCGTGTGCCACCCCGAGCCCGTCGTTCCCGTCACCGCGTGCCG
>NW_021207443.1:0-1482 GCF_002162155.2 Triticum dicoccoides
TAGGATAGCTCTAAAATGACCTATACTTAGCATCTTTTCCTCCAAAATGACTTAATATGCTTAGATAGCTCTAAAATGATATAATATGCTTAAGAAATGACATATTTTAGGTCCTAAATGACTTCATATGCTTAGCTAGCTCCAAAATGACATAATAACCTTACTTAGCTCCAAAATGACCTATTTAACCTAGGCTAGCTCTAACTGACCTATACTTAGCATTTTTTCCTGTAAAATGACTCAATATGCTTAGCTAGCTCAAAAATGACATAATATGCTTAATTAGCTCCAAAATGACCTATTTAACCTAGGATAGCTCTAAAATGACCTATACTTAGCATTTTTTTTGCTCCAAAATGACTCAATATGCTTAGCTAGCTCAAAAATTACATAATAAGCTTAATTAGCTTCAAAATGACCTATTTAACCTAGGATATCTCTAAAATGACCTATACTTAGCATCGTTTCCTCCAAAATGACTTAATATGCTTAACTAGCTCTAAAATGACATAATATGCTTAAGAAATGACATAGTTTAGCTCCTAAATGACTTCACATGCTTAGCTAGCTCCAAAATGACATAATAACCTTACTTAGCTCTAAAATGACATATTTAACCTAGGATAGCTCTAAAATGACCTATACTTAGCATCTTTTCCTCCAAAATGACTTAATATGCTTAGCTAGCTCTAAAATGATATAATATGCTTAAGAAATGACATATTTTAGGTCCAAAATGACTAAATATGCTTAGTTAGCTCCAAAATGACATAATAACCTTACTTAGCTCCAAAATGACCTATTTAACCTAGCCTAGCTCTAAAATGACCTATAGTTAGCATTTTTTCCACCAAAATGACTCAATATGCTTAGCTAGCTCAAAAATTACATAATAAGCTTAATTAGCTCCAAAATGACCTATTTAACCTAGGATAGCTCTAAAATGACCTACACTTAGCATATTTTCCTCCAAAATTAATTAATCTGCTTAACTAGCTCTAAAATGACATAATATGCTTAAGAAATGACATAGTTTAGCTCCTAAATGACTTCACATGCTTAGCTAGCTCCAAAATGACATAATAAACTTACTTAGCTCTAAAATGACCTATTTAACCTAGGATAGCTCTAAAATGACCTATACTTAGCATTTTTTCCTCCAAAATGACTCAATATGCTTAGCTAGCTAAAAAATTACATAATAAGCTTAATTAGCTCCAAAATGACCTATTTCACCTAGGATAGCTCTAAAATGACCTATACTTAGCATTTTTTTCCTCCAAAATGACTTAATATGCTTAGCTAGCTTCAAAATGACCTATTTAACCTAGGATAGCTCTAAAATGACCTATACTTAGCATCTTTTCCTCCAAAATGACTTAATATGTTTAACTAGCTCTAAAATGACATAATATGCTTAAGAAATGACATGTTTTAGCTCCAAAATGACATAATAACCTTACTTAGCTCCAAAATGACCTA
>NW_021207444.1:0-2235 GCF_002162155.2 Triticum dicoccoides
CTGACAAGATTGCCATCATGGCAAGCGGTGGCGTCCCTGACGGTCCCTTTTGCACTATTTAGGCGACGCAGACGGGCATTTAATGCCCTTGTCCCCTGTCGTCAGGGTTAGGTATGATACACTGTAGCAGGTAGCTGTACCTACCGCAGCACCTTTCCATTTTTACCCTTGTCTACGTTGCCACCTGTCGGTGACCCCTTAAGCATATAAAAGGAGGCCCATGCGCAACGTAGGGGGGGTTAGCTGGTTAGCTGGTTAGCAGGTTAGCTAGTTAGCCAGTTCAGAGGAGATTCACGCTCGGTCTCGTTAGCTGCTGGGGTGTACTGTAGCACTCCGCGCTCCCGAGCAAGGAATCAATACAAACCACAAAGCAGGAGTAGGGTTTTACGCATCCGTGCGGCCCAAACCTGGGTAAACTGCTCGCGTGCCTCGCCTCGATCCACTCTTTGCACGGCCTCCGCCCTCACCGAATCGAAAGGGACTCGGCCCGCCGGTCCCATAGGTGTTCGTGGATCAGTCCCCCGACAGTCTCTTTACTCGTTCCGTAACACATCATCCCGTGATCAACTCCTTGATCACATTGTGCACATTATGATGATGTCCTATCGAGTGGGCCCAGAGATACCTCTCCGTTTATACGGAGTGACAAATCCCAGTCTCGATTCGTGCCAACCCAACAGACACTTTCGGAGATACATGTAGTGTACCTTTATAGCCACCCAGTTACGTTGTGACGTTTGGCACACCCAAAGCACTCCTATGGTATCCGGGAGTTGCACAATCTCATGGTCTAAGGAAACGATACTTGACATTAGAAAAGCTTTAGCATATGAACTACATGATCTTGTGCTAGGCTTAGGATTGGGTCTTGTCCATCACATCATTCTCCTAATGATGTGATCCCGTTATCAACGACATTCAATGTCCATGGCCAGGAAACCGTGACCATCTATTGATCAACGAGCTAGTCAACTAGAGGCTTACTAGGGACATGGTGTTGTCTATGTATCCACACTTGTATCTGAGTTTCCTATCAATACAATTCTAGCATGGATAATAAACGATTATCATGAACAAGGAAATATAATAATAACTAATTTATTATTGCCTCTAGGGCATATTTCCAACATAGAGGAGATAGGCCAAAAGGAAGGAGGCCTGCGCCCCCCTTCTGATACGAATTGGACAAGGGGTGCAGCCCCCTTTTCCTTCTCCCTCTCCTCCTCTTTCCTTCTCTCCTACTCCAACTAGGAAAGGAGGAGTCCTACTCCCGGTAGGAGCAGGACTCCCCCCTTGGCGCGCCCTTCTCCTAGGCCGACCGCCTCCCCCCTTGCTCCTTTATATACAGGGGCAAGGGGCACCTCTAGACACACAAGTTGATCAAGTTGATTGTCTCTTAGCCTTGTGCGGTGCCCCCCTCCACCATCACTAGTAGAAAAAGGGTCAAATGTGAAGCACATTAGTGCCGGTTTGAATTTGAGTGGGCACTAATGTGACCATTAGTGCCAGTTCCAACGGCTAGGCGGGCGGGCATCATTAGTACCGGTTCGTGGGTAACCTTTAGTACCGGTTCATGCCACAAACCGGTACTAATGAGGCTGTGTCTTCCTATGGTCAGTCTGGGGCCCCCACGAAGACCTTTAGTACCGGTTCATGCCATGAACCGGTACTAGAGTTTCTTTGTAAGCTGATTTTTAGTCCCACCTCGCCAAGAGAGAGGCAGTATGAGCGGTTTATAAGCCGTGAGTGCACAGACAATGACGAAGAGTTGCAATGCTCACCTACATGTTGATTAGCTTCAAGCCTTGCGGAATAGTATAGATTGCACTGAGCTATGTGCAGTGCAGTCTACACTATTCCGAATGGCTTGAAGCAAATTAACCAGCATTGCACCTCTTTTTTATTTTTAATAACTTATTTGAACTCCAGACTTCTTTTGTGTTCAGTATGCAGCATTCAAAGCGACGTCATCAATTTCCAACATGTTCTGACATCATTTGTTGTTTTTCGGTCATTTACCTAATTGTTTAGAGAGCTAAATGACCGTGAAATTGAAAACCACTACAAAATGAATTCTGAAAATGTTGAAACTTGGCATGGTATCATCATATCACCCGCATAGCATGCGCAAAAGAGTAGAGAGGGTCACGGCAAAAACTGGACACACTTCATGTACAAACTAGACATACTCTTTCGGAGTATCAGGGTTTCGGACGAGAACTCATCTGTTACACG
>NW_021207444.1:8273-15724 GCF_002162155.2 Triticum dicoccoides
ACATAGGAAATGTCATCTGACGACGAAAAAGATTTCATTATGTGCGAACACTGTGAAGACCAGCGCGGCCTGTGCGACAGAAATTTCCTTGTTGATGGTAGGCGCTTCAGCATCAAGCTGGATGAGACATTCAAAGTTGATACAGTAAGTCACTTTGTCAATTATTATTTGAATGCAAAACTTATGCTTCATTTGCTTCAACTTATAATTTTAAATTTTCACTATTCTATTAGCGCATCCCCTGCCATGCAAGAATTTTTGTCTTGGATAAGATAGGTTTTAGTGCTATAGATGATATGGAGGTAAAGAGAGTTTACTTGACACTACTAGAAATACCACTACTAATGGCGCACCTAATATGGCCATTAATGGCGCATCACTGGTGCGCCATTGATAGCACGCCATTAGTAATTTTTACTAATGGCGCACCACCTGGTGCGCCATTAGTATCTGGTATACTAATGGCGCACCACCTGGTGCGCCATTAGTATATGCGAGGGTGCGCCATTAGTATGCCTCCCAGGGGGCATGTATACCCAGGTGCTTGGGCATACTAATGGCGCACCACCTCTGGATGCGCCATTAGTAACCGCAGCATACTAATGCGCACTACCCGGTGATGCGCCATTAGTATGCACTGTCATACTAATGGCGCACTGTCGTGTGATGCGCCATTAGTATGAATATTAGGTTTTTTTTATTTTTTATTTTCTGTTTTTTGCACAGGTTACAAAATGTATAATTTGACAAAATATAGACAGCACACATCAACAATAGATTCATCAAATATAATAGAAGATTAGTCTTTGAATACAATTCATCATATTAGTCTCCGAATACAATTCATCATATTAGTCTCCGAATTAAAAAGACCGAACAAAGATAGAACATTATATTACAAGTCTCGAGACCGCGAGTAGCGAGTTTGTCTTCGCATTACAAGTCGATATCGATCATCTAAACTACCATCACATAGAAGAGAGCTGCGGTCATCACGATGAGCATCATCACGATGAAACTCGTCTTCATCCGGTTCCTCCAACGCTCCCTCCCCTCTCCCGCTAGATAGCGGGCGTATCTAGATTCGGCCTCGGCCCTAGTGGTGTACCCTTTGTAACTGTTACCGCTGAATCGGTGAACCTGTCTCCGACACTCCTCCCAGTCATCGTAGACTCCGGGAACCTTACCGTTGTACACGACATACGTCGGCATCGCTATGCACTAGCCAAATGAAACGTTAGTACCAATTCATAGACAATACATAAGCAATATATAATTATGCAACAGAACGATCGGAAGAGAAAAGCAAGACATTAATAGCATCGATTACATCTAAGTTGAAAGACTCTCGAAACCAAAGAGACATACTACAAGTTCATTAAAGTTTAATTACAACATGAGCCAATCGATGTTTCAGAACTAGACAACTCGACTCAAGGGACCGGAGCGTGGATGAAGCCGCCGTCTATCGTGGGAGTCATGAAAGAACGGGCGTTGTCATCCTGCATTTGTAGCATTGTGTCGATGTCACTGTTGGACGGTTGATTTCTGAGGTAGAACTGCCCCGAGGTACGAAGGACATCTTGATGGATGATTTCCGCAAACTCCGACTGGATGCGAAAGAATTCTTGTCGGAGGTCCGCGTCCTGGATTGCCGACACGCTCGCGGCCCAATCTTGGAGTTTACTCGGTAGCAGAAGTTGATGATGGTCCCGTACGATCGCCCGCATGTGATCGATGGCGTAGTAGGCACCCTTCTGACCGCCAGGCGGCTGCTTGACGCAGCAGAACGTCGTATTGTGGGAGAACACGTGCTTGCCGTACTTACGAATAGGCCTGGTGAAGGTGCCTCCAGATTAGGCGTAGCCGGGGAGAACATCATCAAGAACCTTCTTGACATTTGTGTAGTCTACGTTCGACTGACGGTCCGGGTCGAAATACGTGGCCATGGAATATTTGGGGCTTAGGAGGATGAGCGTGCAACGTGTGTCACTGCAGAAAACACGGAATGTTAAAAGAAAAACGATCGAAAAGTAAGAATTCATATGTTACGGGCCGGTTGAGGGGAGGACTTACTCGGGAAAGTAAGGCACGAGGAAGTTATCCTTATCTTGGTTTGCCAGAATGACGCCTTCGAGGTAAGAACTCGCGACTTGCCGGTCCCCAGCGCTGCCCAAGATCTTGGCACGCATGTAGAAGGGGTCGACTATCACGATGTCCGGGGTCTTGTCGCGAATGATACGCATCTCCATACTCAGCGAAAATAGCCGAACGAAGGTGTAGTGCAGCGGATGAAGGTTAAACATAGCAAAGATGTCATCAAACCGCAGGACGATCGTACCCCCGATGTCGCCATCCACAAAGCCCTTGCCCTCTGGCACCTTGGCCACGAAAACCGGGTATGCCACATCCTTCTCTCTGAGACGCCGCTTCTCCAAAGAAAGAACACTGTCGTGCAGACTCCGCATAGCACCGGTTGCAGCATTGAGCATATTTGGTGGTAGCATCGCCCTACCCGCCACATGCACCCTCCTCGAGATATCCTGCGGTGAAGGTGGCCCGTCCTGAGCACGGATCGTACTCGGTGCCGGCTGGCTCGCACCCTTCTTAGTCTTTCTTTTGCGTGCCTTCTTCTTCTCCTGTAATGGGACCGAGTTTTGCTCACAGACCGCCTTCTTGAGTGTGTTGGGGCTGATAATATTTCGCACCTCGCCTATCTGAGGCTCGGTGAAGTCGGCAGCTGGAGGCGTCTCCTGAGAGCTGAACGCCAGACGGCGCCTGTTGCAACTTGGCTTCTCCGCGGTACGAGCTAGATCGCACATGTCTTTTGTTGGGTTTGGTTCTTGAGAAGGAGGCCCCATGAAGTCGCTATCGTACCCATGCTCGGCAAAGTACTGATCGACGTTGCCAAATGTATCATCGTCGTCGTCGTCGTCGTTCTGATCCTGTGCCATATGCATGTTTGGATCCAGTGGCATAGGGATGTCCGGCACCGTTACGGCGGTCTTGCCATGGGGCCGAATTGGCGCCGGCACGACTGGCGGTGTTGTCTTTGGGGTGGTGTCCCCCGTCCCCAAACGAATCTGGCTCTTCGGCCAAAGCAGGGGCCAGCTCAGGCAGGCGCTGAGGGTCATCACGTCATCATCGTCGGCCCCGACGGGTCGAATCGGAGGTAACAAGTCGTCGCAGCCTGGCAGCACCCGAACCAGTTGAACCCTAAACAAGTTGGGTGGCATCTGGGTACCGTGGAACAAGGGGTTGCCCGGTTGAACGATTTTGCCCTTGGCGACATCGACCAACTCGTTGTTCACGAAGTGGAGGAGAGTGCACGGAACGTCGGCGGCGCCCTGCGAAAACATGTAGGGCGTCAGGGATGCCCAGTCAAAGGCAAGGAGATGAAGTCCTCGGCCGAGAGAGGCTTAATTAGTTACCGTGATGATGGCGTCGAGCTCGGCTAATGTCGAGGCACCGCCAACGGCGGGCGTGCAGTTGACGGAGCGGCCGCTTGCTGAAGAGGTGCCGGCCGGCATACACCCGGGTGCATTAAGCTCCCGTGCCGGCGTCAGAGACACCAATGCCGCCTCCGCCGGAGGCACCAATGGCCCCGCCATCGCATTATGCGAGTTGCTGGCCGTGAAGCTAGGAATCGGGGGCGGCCCCTGTTGGCCGCCCGCAATCCACGCACTCAACCCCGAGATCAAGGTAGGCACAAGGGCGGTGATCGTCACTCCGAGTCGTTGTTCCACTTGCTCTTGGACAATCTCCGGAATCCGCGCCACCTGTGCCTTGAGTTCTTGAACCTCTCGCGCCTGGCTTTCCGAGCTGGTCTTTTTCTCCTTCCGCACACCAGCGGTATAGTATGACCCCCATTTTGTCGACAAGCCTTTGCCGGCCACACGACCAGCTGACGTCGGCTTACTGAGCTTATCCTTGTTCTTCATTATATTCAACCCCCTATTTAGAGTGGTGTCCCAAGGGTTGCTCTGAGTCGACCCCGCGCTACTGCTTTCAGTCGCCTGCGGAAGGAATGTGAACCATTTAGAAATTCGGCTTCATTAATTAGAATGCAACCATATGGAGCTAATTACGCGGGGGTGTATTTCTTACCAGAACAAGCTCAAGCCGCCTGGTCTTCGGATCCGTGGTAAGCTCCTTTGTTTTCGGGTCCTTCTTGTACCGGGCCCTGACAAAGTTCCCGGTCTGCTTGTCACCGTATTTATCGAAGAGGGGCGGTAGGCCTTGCTCGGCACGGTCCGCCTCCTCCTTGTCCCATATAGGCTCCGCCACTCTGTAACCGCCGGGACCGAGTGTGTGTTCCCCTATGTTCAGCTCCCACATTTGTTTCCCCCACTCACTTGATTGGGAGCTTGCGGTGCTCGAGCAATTGATCTTGAAGTCGTTGTAGTCATCTTCGGTGATCGAAGGATTTTTCTCCTTGATCTTCTCATAACTCTCACCTTTCTCGATCATTCTCTTCACATTGCTTTTCCAAGTAGACAGGGCCTTGCTCATCTTCGTGAGGGCAGCATTGTTCACTTTATTCCCTTTGAGGCTTGTGTTTTCGAGTTCAGCGGGGAACTTGTATCGTTCGTGCAGCTTCGTGAAGAGGAGGTGGCGCAAATTCCCCCGGCCAGGATGCCTCAGGTTCTCGGTGTTGATCGAGACGGTGCTCCGGACAATGCACCCGAGCTGAAGCGAGTACCCCTTGACTATTCGTTCGGGCGCCGTTGGATTCCCGTTGGAGTCCACTTCAGTAACTTCCTCCTTGAGGGTGCGGAGCACGATCGAGCGCCGGTCCTTCCGTTGCCTCTTCGGCTGGCTGCTATCTGTGCGTGCGCCGCCATCATCAGTGGTGGCATCCTCGGCGGCACCATCAGTGGTGGCATCAGTGTGGTCATCCTCGGTGGCACCATCCGTGGTCTCAGGATCGGTGGGGAAGGCGGCGGCCTCATACAAGTGAGGTTGTTCCTCCATCTCCTGGGACAGCTCCCAGAATGCCTTGCCGCCCGAACCCCCGGCCTCATCGTTGTGGGCCATGTTTCTCTCTAAATAGAAACAAAGTTTGGTCAAAAAGTTGGTTATTGTCAAGGAACAAGATCATGGTCTCATCATTTAGGGTTTGTCGACACCGAGGCATCCTAAAATCTAAGCTTTTATCATTGAGGGTTTTTCGACGCCAAGGCACCCTAAAATCCTAACTTTTCATCATTTCGGTTTTTATCGACACCGAGGCACCCTAAAAGCCATGCATTAGTCACAAGTACGCCGGGGCACTTGATCCTACTTAATTAACTACTAAGATACCCCGGCCCATCCATTAGTCACAAGTACCCCATATGTCCTATTTTTAGCAAAGTCATGCTAAAATTCACGGAAAATTTCAGCATGACCTTTGCTGAAAATAGGACATATGGAGTACCCGAATTTGCCGGAACGGAAGTTAATCGACATTCCGGCAAACTCAAGGGCCTCTCGGGGTACCTGCAAAATCATCACGACACGATGGTCGGAGACAAAACCCAGCAAACTAGCAAAATCATCACAAATTGTTTTCTGTTAAAGATGATCATCATCTTTACAAGTCTTTCTCAATGTGATCACAAGTAATTCAGAGGCATCACAAGTAATTCAGAGCATCACAAGGCATTAGTAGTTCAGTACATGAACAAGTTTTACAAACCCATATAAGAACAAGTGAATTCTAGTCCCATTGACACTCCTGGTTTTCTATAAACACCAAGTACTAGGGCACAAAAAAGTTCTGAAATTTGTGTGCCTAACTGAATTAACTGAATTTTCAGTAACCGAATAAACTGAATTTTCAAAACTGCAAAAATATAATCGAGAAAAATCCAACAGCACTAGAACTGAGCTGATTGACAGTAGTTTTGTTCACTGTTATGTTGGACTAACTGGATGTTGGCTATCTTTTATAGTGTCTCTGTTACATGCCAGTTTGGTCATTGCTAACTCTTGATGTAACTGATATTTTGATTCCTGAACCCCCGATATGCTGTTGTGGTTAATCCTAAGAGAAGATTTTGAACAATGAGAAGTCCATGGATATGTTGTGTTTCTGAGTTCCGTTGAGGATCATGGAAATTGGATATGTGAGTGGTCGGTGGACCAACTTTTCACTAAAAATAACAGAAGAGTCCTTTGTTTTCCACTAAAATTATCAGTGTCATCTGGTTTCATGGCAATATTTATCTAGCATGTTCCGTATTGATTTCATTGTATTTTCTGTTCCATCATATTTCAGTTAGTACTAAGGTTCTTTTTTTAGGGAACTCAGTTAGTACTCAGTTTACAGAAACGGTTCGATGTCTATCATATACAACCATTTTCCCTGTTATAAAAGACATGAAAGATCACAACAATATTGATCTGAAAAGAACAGAAAAAAAAGAGAAATAGTATGTATGCAGTGGTGATTCTACCTTGCTTTCTCAGCCGTGGGTGATGAAGTGCCTCTGTTCTGTTGTGTCTGCAGTGGTATGGAGATGAATGAATTGGTATTAGGTTCAAATATGATCGATGGATACTCTAACTGTCCCAGAAATATTGAGTATACTTGATCAAAATTGGAGGTTAAGATAGCTTGAATTTTTCGCTGGGATTAGACTTACGTTTTATTCAAAAATTCCAGCTAACTCTCTCTCAAACAAAAGAAAAATGAATCTAATTAGTCTGTTGTAAATTTTCTGCTGCACTTGTGCACATAAGTTATTCATTTAACCGTCACAACCACAAATGCCAAATTTTCAACTCATGCACCACATTTTACAATGAAGTCGTCAAAAACGCCTCTACAGAATACAACTAAGTACAATGGTTACTACTCACCTTGTCAGCTTTGAGCTTTGGGGACCAACTGGAATAAGACCTGCAGAGAGCAAAAAGGTATTAGAGTCATCCGTAGCGAAGAGATGTTGCATGAAGTATAACATCTTGTATCTGTTGTATTGCTAGTTGCTACAAATGATCAAAAGAAGATAAAGTAAAATAGTAAACCAATGAGAGCAACAAAGGCAAGCAGGACTACCACCAATCTGAACATTACAACTTAGAGCCTAGATCTTGTCAAATGCACACCAAAATGCCCTTGTTATTCACACAACATGAAATAGGGCATGGACAAATCAAACTTTATGACAACAGATTGCATTCAACAAGTACTGTAGTGTATGAAAAAATGCAACATAAGCATAGATCATACACTATGTAACTAGCAGCCAATCAGACATATCCAGTGTTTGTTTATTGCATGCCCTGATGAAACAGAAATGAAGTCCTATCTGTTGGCAAGAACTAGACAAAGCAAACAATCCTACCCCAGATATTCAAGCATGTGCAACCTATTCTACATTCTCCGTTCCACACAAGCACAGAAATGGGGGAAACAGCAAGGTGCTTGCATACTCTGCGAAGATATGTTGTATTTAGTATAG
>NW_021207445.1:0-1202 GCF_002162155.2 Triticum dicoccoides
TCAGTGCCATCATAGAATTCTGTCATCGCCTCATCGATCTCCATGAAGGTAGCTTCTTTCCTAGCAGCTGCAGGACGCGGTCCCGCCATTGCTCGCGGCGAATGTCACGGGCGGCATGGTACGACAGGAGCAACGCCTCATACTCGTCCATGTCTATGTCCACCACGATGCCCATGCCAACGATTTGCACCTACGCGCGACGGTGTTTGTCGAGGAGGCGGAGGGTGTACCTCTGGTCGGCGGCGCCAGTCGAAACGCGGCCTCCTGCTCTTTCACCACCATGTCGGTGTATTGTGCCCACGCGCTCGCCCACGGTGATGTTGTCGTGGACCGGTGAGGACGGTGGTGCTTCCTCGTCGTCGGCGTCCTCCACCATTGGCCCGCAGAGAGCTAGTCCATCTGTGGGCCTGCTAGCCGGAGCAGGTCTCTTCAGCAACTGCATATGTTTAATGGATGGAGGTGGGCTCGTTTGAATTTAATGCATGGAGGCGGACGGACGAGCTTTGTTTGAATTTAATGCATGGAGGCGGACGAACGAGTGTCGTTTGAATGTGAAGAGCACGCGCATGCGCATCCCGCACGCGGATGAACGACTACCTCTAGTATATATAGATAGAAGAGATGGTCTTGGTCTTAGATAAAGAAGGCATGGATGGCATATGGTGAATAGAACGAGGATGGCGTGGATCGCTGACGTGTCGCATTAATTTCAGACCCCCGCCGGTGGGCATCCCTAGTAGGTGACGCCTATCCGTTTCGTCCGCTTGTTTCAACGCATGCAGGGTCCAATGAGAGTTCACGTGTTGAATACAACGCGGCGATGCTGTGATCAAAAAAATATGGGTGGGTCCTTCCAAAAGCCCAAAGCCCAGACCTTTATCCCCAACCCAACCCTGCTCTACTCCGTCCCCCGATTTCCGCCGCCGCCGCCGCCGCCCTTCCCGCACCGGCCGGCCCTCTCCCCGTTCGAGTTCCACCCCTCCCCTCCTCCCCCCCGCACCGCACGAGCAGCCGTCGCCGACGCTCGTCGAGGGAACGCCGTGCCTGATCCGGCCTCCCCTGTTCCATATCGGCGACCGTCCTCTTCACCGCACGCAACCAACCCCCATCTCTCGGCGCGTCACAGGCGGGAGCTCGCTGCTCAAGCGGCAATTGACGGCGGCAAGCCGGGAGCCGCCGATATAGATCTTGACCCCAAGGAG
>NW_021207445.1:1212-12812 GCF_002162155.2 Triticum dicoccoides
GGGTCCTTCCAAAAGCCCAAAGCCCAGACCTTTATCCCCAACCCAACCCTGCTCTACTCCGTCCCCCGATTTCCGCCGCCGCCGCCGCCGCCCTTCCCGCACCGGCCGGCCCTCTCCCCGTTCGAGTTCCACCCCTCCCCTCCTCCCCCCCGCACCGCCCGAGCAGCCGTCGCCGACGCTCGTCGAGGGAACGCCGTGCCTGATCCGGCCTCCCCTGTTCCATATCGGCGACCGTCCTCTTCACCGCACGCAACCAACCCCCATCTCTCGGCGCGTCACAGGCGGGAGCTCGCTGCTCAAGCGGCAATTGACGGCGGCAAGCCGGGAGCTGCCGATATAGATCTTGACCCCAAGGAGTGCCAAGTGGCTGACGAGCTGCAGGGCGTACACCCGGACCCGGACCCGGACGGTGACGGCCATGCTCTCCCTTGGTGCCAGGCAGGTAGGTGCTTGTGTGCAACAGTTGCTGCTGTGAAGACCATAATCCTAATCAAAGTTTTTATCTCATGTTTTCTACTACGTATGTAGTTGTCTACTCTGAAATGTCAATGGCTGTTGAGTCTACCCGTGGCATTGCTGTGAGAGTTGAACTATTTTTGATACCTGGCGGACACCGAGTGCTGATTGTGTAGAGAGAAAGATTGGAATTTCTTCACACCTTCCACAGTCTAGACAACTTGCTTATATGACTGACTAGATGTATAGTTAAGTTGGATGGAAAGATTGCAGTTTGTGGTGGGCGGACTGATATTTTGCAGGAAGATGGCTTTTTGTTGAATTTGTGTGACCCCTTTGATTGGATATTTTCTTGATGTTTGGGTTTCAGTTTGGTTTGGCGCTTTCGCTGGCGATCGATATAACCCTGTCGTTGTTGTGTGTGCATTCGTTGCAGGGCTGGAGCTGAAACGGAAGCTGATTCCCGTGTGCCAAGTAGCAGACTAGTGGAGGAGTTACAGGGCATACACGACGACCACCGAGGTATGCTCTCCTTGCTTCCCCTTGGTGCCAGGTAGGTGCTAGTGTGCAACAATTGCTCTTGTGAAGAGAATAAGGCTTCCTCTTGGTTTGGGTTCCAAGTACACACATATACCTACTTTGCCGGCCATGGGTGCTTGCTGTGTGCCTGCTGCAAGCATTTGTTTCTGCTTCGTTTACTCGCCGGGGCTATCTGTCACGTGAGTTCTTGTAATATCTGTAGCAGGGGAATGGAAATTCCCTGTAGTTGTGTAGGCTGAAACGTCAACGGCTGCCGAGTCTACCCGTGGCACTATCTGTTTTTCATACCTGACGGACACCCAGCGAGTATATGTGTATCCCCAGGTTGGAATTTCACCCTGTCGACAGTCTAGACAACCAATGCCTTATACCTGACTTACTACATCGATCTCTTGTTGAATGCGTAGGAGAGAAAGAGTGCAATTTACTATACCTAATTTTTTTATGCACGAACGAATATCCTGGATGTGTATTGTGTTGGCAGTGATATACTGGATGCGGACATGAATGACATGATGGACAGATTCATCGACCTACTTCATGAAACATAGCAATTCATCGACCTACTTCATGCTGGGAATGACAGACTGTAAACTGTTAAAAATGAATATAGCAATTATATTAAAAAATAACATCACTTTAATATTCATTATTTTTTTGTAGATAAAGGGCAACCATTCTGAGAGGTTCACCAATTTATATTTGGTAAAATTGTTGGAATAACACCATATTTATTCATATATGTTTGGATAACCGATCTTGTTAGTTCAGAAGAAGACGATCACTTGAAATAACAGTCTTGTGATGTACAAAAATACTCTATGAAATGTACATTTTTTGGGTAAGTGGCATAGTTAGTTTTGTGCACATATTGCATTTACACTGCATAAAATACAGATCAACTTGTATAAATTTTAAAATACATTGAAATTTAGGCTCAGCAGAAAGATTGATTTTTCAGGAAAAGAAAATTACTTTAAATAAGATTTTGTTGGAAGAAAAAAACACTTGTTTCCTTTCTACAGCTGGATGCATGTAGCGGACTTCTTTTCTACTCTTCCGTGGAATATACAGACAATTTCTGGATATTACTGGAAGGCTCGAAGCAAGAGAGAAAGCTAGAAGTATAGATACCTGTCCTCTGCGTCCTTCACCACGAGCGGCGTCCAAAGCTACGTTGTTAGCCACCTAACAGGAGGGCACGGTGCACCCATTTTAAATTCCGGCCGGCGGAATCAGCAGATCAACCAAGAAATATGGCACCAGCACAGAAAGAAAGAGTATACATGTTTCATCGGTAGGTTCTGTACCTGAATATTGGACGAGCCAGCTGAATAAAGTGGAGATTGGACGGGACGGTATTCCTCGTCCGCCAGATCAAACTCCTCCAGGACGCCGGGGCCTTCCGCCAGCATGAGCAGGGCCACTGCTGCTTCCTCTTCGGCGCTCTGCGTAGGACTCATTGGATTTCTACGATGGCCGGGAAGGTGGACGGCGGTGAAGCAGGGTTGCTTGGATTCATCTCTGCCGTGGTGTAGTGCGACGAGAGGAGAGAGACGGCAGGACAAAAATGTGTGAGAGGGATTATGGGAATCTGAATGGAACGATGGGGGAGTAGATTATTTATCGTGGTGTGTATACAACACTAGATATGTAGATCAGGCTGTCATTATTAGAAAAGATTGGCAGCGTTTCACTAAATTGATTATGGTATTTCCAAAAAATTCAGGGATTTTGAAATCGTATATAATAATGAATTAAGAGGTTCTAAATTACAATTAAAGTATAAGACTATGCCTTTTCTGCTTGTGCAAATAAAGGAAAGAAATATATGCCCAGTTGGTGTCGCCTAGCTAATTGCCTATGTATCCACTCTCTTAGCTGGAACAATCTTGCCTATGTTCACACTCAAGTCTATCCCCCAATGATTTATTTTGAGATAAACTGTTGCCTTTATAACCAAGCCTTATATTTCAAAGCTTCCCTACTTTTTTATAGAATTTGTATTTCCAGCATTCCAGTGCTCTTGAAACAATGGGCTGATTGTTTTGGGGGTTTTGCCCATTCTACATTTGCCCATAAATGTAACCTTTAAAAACAAGCCGACCTACACAAGAATGTATGCCTAAGTTTTCTGAAAAATAGGCCTACTGGGAAATTTAAATTCCATTTGGAAAATAAATTAGGAGTTTTAAATTTCAAATGAGTTGACTAATGGTTGAAATTTTATTGGAGCTACTATAACATGTCGTCTTGAGATCCATTTGAGAAAGGAAAACATTTGAAAATGACAAGCCGGTCGAAGTTTCGGCCGGTCGCCTCGCTCGCCAACATGCCTGCTTGCTCGTGCACGTGACCACGTCGTTCTTGCCCCACGCAAAATGCTTTCTCTATTGCCTTATCTCCTCGCAATGCAGCGCAGCCACTCATTGTCCAGCTCCGAACTCCCAGCAATGGTTAGCCCATCACGGCAATCTCCGCCAACGAGCGAATCCCGGATGTGTTGCTCGTGCGGATCCTGCCTACCCACGGCTGCAGCGCTCACTTGGCTCCTCCCTCTCCCATGGAAACAGCGGTACCGCGCGCGCTGCAATTGGGGCAGCAGAGGCCATGGGTAGTTTTTGTCAGGCAGTGTGGCTAGCACTGCTGCTGGGTGATCAAGACCATGCTACAAATGGTTAGTTTTTTTGCTGGAACAGGCTGGGAAAACGCTGCTACCGGCGGTGGAGATGGCGGTCTCTGGTGCTGCAAGCGATGAATTTTTTTGTCGGAACTGGCCGGCGAAAGAGTTGCATGCACACATGAGCAGTACTGCTAGAACTGGACGACGATACATGTCCTTTTGCTACAAGCGGTTCTATGTTTTGCTACAACCCGCAAAACATTTTCTGGATCCAGTTACATTCTTAGAACTAAAAGGAAGTCACAAAGTGATTAGCTACTAGCCAATGACTCACAAAGAAAAGAAGCATCGAACACAAAACTTCAAGAGAGTCATAGCTTAAACACTAACTCAAGAAAATTAACGTCGCCCACGCTAGGATGAAATAGTTCACACCAAATAGATAGTGCTTTTGTAGGTGTGTGTGTGGGTGGGTTGATGGGGGCAGGGAGTTGCTCAGTGACCAACACCAGCTTGGAAGATGCCAGTGACTCGGGTGAGGATGGGCAAAAGTTTCTCCTTTGGTTTATGATTATTTTTTTGGCCCTACCTAGATGGCCGAAATTTGGCTATTTCACAATTTTCAGAAATATCTTAGACGGAATAGGAAAACCAAAATTTGAATTTTGGAACAAAATAGGACAGAAAATTTCCCATTTTTTTAAATCAAGCGGAACAAAAGTTAACGTTCCTACGTAACCCACACAAATTAGTCCAAGACTTACAGTCCACAACCATCACACATTAGCTCAAAGTTTAGACAACCAAGTACAACCAACAATCTTTCAATTTGAATTTCTTGGCCGACAACGACATTACCTGGCCGAGGCGAGATATCCAAAATTTGGCCAAAATTTAATTTTCTTAACAGACATTTACGAGGGCCATGCGAGATGGGCTGACAGCGGTCTATGGGCCTCATGCCATAGACGGTGCTCATTCTTGTGTCTAGAGCCCATTTATGGCGCTAGACCCGGTGCTTGCTTGCAGCCTCTTCGCCTACAAGTTTTTCAACAACTCATCGCGAACCTTGACATGTTCCGAGCACATGGTGGAGCCGGATTGTGCTAGCTTGCCACAATTCCAGTTACGAGCATTGCACCGCCGCTCAGCTGGCATTATCAAGGGCTCAACTTTAACATCTAGTTCTTCAACTTCTGCCTCCGGCCATTCTCCAACACTTTCCCCGTCTGGCTCTTCATCAGTACTGCCATATCAAAGCAGAAGTGCACACTCATTTATAGTCCCAAAACACCACATGTTTGTAGTGCAAAGTAAATACATACAAAACATATAATCATATGATGTTGCTAGCAAAATACGACCTAGACTATGAGCTTTAAATTTATTTGTTTCTCATAAAATACAAAAATGTCAGAATAAAATTATACTACTTCGACTTCAAAATTTTAAAATCGTATACCAATATTTTGAAAATTTATCATAAAATCTTGCCCGAAGAGAGAGAAAAAAATCCAACCATGCTGCACTCGATGGATACAATTATTGACCCATTTATACTTTGTCCTCTCCATATATGCTAGCAAAATAAAAAGTTCAATTATGCAATCGAGTCACCAATCGTTTAGGTAAAACAAGGAAAATAAATACTTCAAGTATGTAATGTAAAACTTACATATATTTCTTTCTTTTTGTGAATATATTTATGTCTTTCTCATCCTTTTATCTAAATCATTTCTTTCTTAATCGTCCCCGTGTGCTTTATTACGTGTTTAACCCTTTCACAAGAACTCCAACCGGTTAAGCTGACCCCTCATGTGAATAACGGCCAAGCATTTTGGGGTGTTTCACAAATTTATAATTTGCTAGATTGTTGGATTAACAATATATTTATGCATATATGTTTTGACCAATTTTGTTAGCTCAGAAGACGAGCTCTTGAATGTATATTTTTTTCTCGTAGTGGTATAGTTAGTTTTGTGCACATATTGCATTACACACTGTGTAAAATACAAATCAACAAGTATAAATGTAAAATACATTTTTAGCGGTAAATGTAAAATACATTTAAATTCTATTTTTTTAAATGTAAAATACATTGAAATCAACGCCCAGCATCAGGATTGTTCTGTGGGAAAACAAATTCACTTTGAATTAGCGTTTATGGGAAAATAAAATTTGCTTCCTTTTGTATGGCTGGAAACATGAGGGGTCGGACTTGTTTCTACTCTGCCGTGGAATATAAGGTGAATTTTATGGAAAATACTGGAAGGGTGGGAGCAAGAGACAAACACATTCGCACGTGAGTGCACTGTATGAGCAATGGGTCCTATACTCCCCCATATGTCACCCAACGGGTCCTATGGGTAGAGGAGTAGAAGTATAGATACCTGTCCTGTGGGTCCTTCACCATATGGTCGTCCATAGCTACATTGTTCACGTACACGGACGCCTGACAGGAAGACACGGCGAATAAAATTTAAATTCCGGCCAGCCAAATCAACAGATCAACCAACAAATATGGCCGGATCTTGGAAAATAGGAATCAGCGCAAAAATACGGAGTATACATGTATTTTACCTTGATATTGTTGGACGAGCCAACTGAAGAAACTGGAGATTGGACGGCAAGGTCTTCCTCGTCCGCCATATCAAACTCCTCTTCGAAGCCGACGGCTTCTGCCAGCATCAGCAGCGACGCTGCCGCCTCTTCTTCGGCACTCTGCCAAGGAGTTGCTGAGCCTGGTATTTCTACGGTGGCCGGGAAGGTGGACGGCCGAGAAGCAGGGTTGCTCGGGTTCATCTCTGCAGTGGTGTAGTTCGACGAGAGGAGAGAGACGGCAGGAGAAAAATGGGTGAGAAGGGTTATGGGAATCTGGAAAGAACAATGGGCCGGGCAGTATTTATTTATCATGGTGTATACAGCGCTAGATTTGTAGATCAGGCTGTCATTATTAGAGAAGATTGGCAGCGTTTAACTAAATTGATTATGGATCCTGGACATGGTCAAAAGTATCCTTAAGTACCTAAAGAGGAGTAAGGAAATGTTTCTCGTTTATGGAGGTGACGAAAAACTCGTAGTAAAGGGTTACGTTTATGCAAGCTTCAACACTGATCCAGATGACTCGAAGTCTCAAACTGAATACATATTTATTTTGAATGGTGGAGCTGTGAGTTGGAGTAGCTCCAAGAAAAGTGTGGTAGCAACATCTACATATGAAGCAGAATACATACTTGCTTCGAAAGCACAATAGGAACGAGTGGTACCTAGTGCACTGGATCCAATGACTATCAATTGTGACAACACTGGTGCCATAGTCATTGCCAAGGAACCAAGGTTTCACAAGAAAACTACGCACATCAAACACCACTTCAACTCCATCCATGATTCCATCAACATAGAACTTTGCAAACTACATACAGATCTGAATGTTGCAAACCCATTGACTAAACCTCTTCCACGAGCAAAACATGATGAGCACCAGAACTCTAAGGGTGTTAGATTCATTACTATGTAAATTCGATTATTGACTCTAGTGGAAGTGGGATACTATTAGAAATATGCCCTAGAGACAATGATAAAGATGTTATTATCGTATTTTCTTGTTCATGATAAATGTTTATTATCCATGATATAATTGTATTGACCGAAAACTCAGATACATGTGTAGATACATAAACAACACCGTGTCCCTAGTGAGGCTCTACTGGACTAGCTTGTTGATCAAACATGGTTAAGGTTTCCTAACCATCGATATGAGTTATCATTTGATAATGGGATCACATCATTAGCAGGATAAATTGATGGACAGACCCAACCGTAAGCTTAGCATTAGATCGTGTCACTTAGTTTATATGCTATAGATTTCTTCATGTCAAGTATCTGCCCAAAGACCATGAGAACATGCCACTCCTGAATACTGGAAGAATGCCTTGTGGGTTAACAAACGTCATTTCATAACTGGGTGATCATAAAGGTGCTCTACAGGTATCTCAGAGAGTGTTTGGTGGGTTGCACGGATCGGATTTGTTGCTCTGTGTTAGGGAGAATATCTCTAGGCCCTTTAGTTAATACAACATCGTGAATAGCTTGGAAGCAGGTGACCAATGAGTTTGGTCACGGGGATCTTGTATTATGGAATGAGTAAAGAGACTTGCCGATAACGAGATTCAATTAGGTATGGAGATACTGGCGATCAAATCTCGGACAAGTAACATATCACTGGATAAAGGGAATTATATACGAGATTAACTTAATCCTCGACATCGTGGTTCAATCGATAAAGATTTTTGTTGAATATGTAGGACTCAATATGGTATCTAGGTCCTGCTATTGATTATTGATCGGAGAGGAGCCTCGGTCATGTCTACATGTTCTCGAACCCATTGGATCACACACTTAACATTCAGTGATGTTAGGGTAGTATTGAGATCTTCATATCGTGAAGTACGAAGGTAGTTTGGAGTCTCGGATTGGATCTGGGACATCACGAGGATCTCTGGAGTGGTTCGGAGGTATATATATGGGAAGTCATTTTTAGGGTACCGGGAAATTTCTGGGATATGTCGGCATCATAGTGGGATCACGGCATGGCTCCGGGGGACCACCAGTGGGTCCCACCACTCCCAGAGGCCAGTACGGGTTGAGGGGAGGCGCCCTGGCCTAACGCACCAGCCCCCCTTGGGCCCATGCAGCTAAGGGGGGAAACCCTAAGAGGGGAGGATGCCTCCACCTGACTTGGGAGGCACTCCTCCCCTAGGCCGCCGCCCCCCTCCTTGGAGGAGAGTCTAGGGTTCCCCCCCCTCACCCCTATATAGAGTGGGGAGCCGCATGGGGGCAGCACCCTTTCACCCTTGGCCGCTGTCTCTCCCAACTTCTCCCACCTCCTCTCCAGTACGCGGTTGGCGAAGCCCTGTCGGATTTCCGCTGCCACCAGCACCACCACCACGCCGTCGTGCTGGTTCAGATGTCATCTACCTCTTCTCTCTTGCATGATTGATCAAGGAGGAGACGTCACAAAGTTGTACGTGTGCATATCTTGAAGGTGTCGGTCGTGCAGTGCTTGGATCGGGACGCGAGTATGACTACACTAATCACAATCTCTAGATCGTTAATGCTTTCGGTCTACAACGTATGATGACACTCCACCTCTCATTGCTAGCATCTCCATAGAATAGATCTTGAGTGGTTCGTAGGAAACTTTTTAATTTCCGTGCAACGTTCCCCATCACTCTTGACATCCATGGACTTGATCGAGCCTGCTGCACCAACGTTGCTCACAAGCACAAGACTGAAGTAATCACGACCATTGATCTGAACCTCACTCCACCCTACTTAATGCACGGAACTCTGCATGTGTATGGCAGTTGCATAGAAAAAGTTAAAGTTATATACTCCTCCGGTGACCTCGATCTAATTTTTGAACTTATAAGAGGCGCATATATACCTCTGGTACATGACAGGGATGATGCCACCTCTATAAACACCGACTTCTCCCAAGATGGTTGGGCCATGTTGAAGTGTGGCCATCGCGGGTTGCATCAGCCACCATTGTCATTGGGGAGGGCAGAAGTTTGTGGTCGTGGTGGGTTGCACCAGCCACCATTGTCATTGGGGAGGGCATCATTTGGCTAGTAGAAGATTGTGGCTGTGACAGTGACCGTCACACCGGGCTTGCAAAACAACGGGTCTGTGCATTCGCGGTCGCATGCGATCTTGTAACACTGCCCGCATGCAGCGCCGTCATTGAACAACACGGTGCTTAGAAAGTGAAACATGGAACGGTATATTCTTTTCAAGTAGTAAAGATAGAGATAACATATTTCATGTCCCTCATGCTTCCAAGAGTCTTCTTTCCACTTATAAAAGAATTGTGAGGAAAACTTCTGATCTATTCATCCAGTATCAAGGTAGTACAAAGAACACCAGAAGTAAAAAAATACATCCAGGTCCGTAGGCCACCTAGTTATGACTATAAGCACTGAAGTGAGCCAAGGATGCGACCTTGTCATTGCCCCTCCCTCATCGGAGCCGGACAAACCTTGTTGTAGTAGATAGTCAGGAAGTCGTCGTGTTAAGGCCCCATGGGACCAGCGCACAAGAACAACGATTATCGTATGCGTAGATCGGAAGGGTCCAACTTGCAGACACACGAACAAATAGGAACAAAGACCAGATCCACCGAAGACAAACGCCAACCAAATCCCATGAGATGCGCCAGAGACAAACCTGCACACACCCTCCGATGATTCTAGAAGCACCACCGGGATGGGGACTAGGCGGGGAGAACCTTCTTCAATCTTCATAGAGCTGCCGCCATGTCTCTCTAAGCAGGACACAAACCCTAAAAAAACTCAAAAAATCATGTAAAAACAAACCGCTCCCGCTGGCAAGGGCCGAGATGCACGATGCTTCCATGGCCCTAAAACAACATGAGACATGGTAGATCAGTGGCAGCGCTAACGGGAGGCACAAGAAACCCTAAACGGTTGGGGTGCCCTTGGGTACAGTGAAGGGTTGTTGACATTTGTCTAACATTGTTTCTTTACACTTATCAACAAATGAAAGATAATCATGCGTACCTTGAAATTTAGCTGAATTCTTTCCTGTTAAGGATCAGAAAATTGAGACATAATTCTACGTGCTAGGAGTAGGCGGGGTCTTTTTCCATTTGCTGGTCGATCAAGAGTCAAGGAACAACAAGTACTAGTCATGATCAAACCATCTGCCACATGGTGGCATAGGTATCCAGGTCACGCCTCCCTGCCGGTGGTCTAGAAAATCCTTCGAGATCATAGTCTTCTAGTGTCGAATTAAAAACATCACCTTGTTTGTTATGTGTGTCGGCCGAGTAGTGAGTAGGAAACTCCTTCAGAGATTATTTACTCGGATGTATGGGACCCGTGCCTATTTCAATTTGTAGACAAGAATATCATGTCTGTTTTATTGATGATTTTACCAGATTCGGTTCAATCTATCTCCTTATAAATAAATCCAATGTTTTCAAAAATTTCATCTCTTTCAGCAACATGTTAACTATTTATTTGATTGGAAAATTAACGCAGAACAAACAGATTGGGGAGGTGAATATTAAAAATTAAATCTGTTTTTGAGCATATAAGCATCTCCCATCATGTTTTGTGCCCTAATGCACATGATCAAAGCGGACCCGCTGAAAATATATCATGGAGGTTGGCCTCTCCCTTTTTTCCCATGCATCTATGCCCCTCAAGTTTTTGGATGAGCCATTCCGTACTGATGTCTACCGTATTAATCGTGTTCGTAGTCATGTTATTCATAACCAGACGCCCTTAGAACACATTGTTGGCACTAGAATCAACAACTCATTTCTTAGAATTTTCAGTTGTGCAGTTTTTCCCAACTTGCGACCATTCAACAACACAAACTTGAGTTTCTATTCGAATAGTGTGTCTTTCTTATAAGCGTGAGTTACCATGCATAGCACTAGAATGACATAATCTATTCACAGAATGCATCACAGAAGTGAATTTGAAGAATACACAATTGATGGAATGAACATGGTCTTAGATACTCCAGACGAATTACAGAGTGAGTATGAACAAATTGAATTGTAAAATTAAATCAGTGATACAAGCAACACACAATTACACAACTTGCATTTTATGCAGCGTAATTACCACAAATCCATGACTCGGCAGACATTGCTCACTAGAATTGTAATTTGCTAGCAAATGATTGCCCAAAGTTCCATCCCTTTGGCACAACATCATTGAACACAAGTGTGTGTCCATCACTATTGGTTAGTCTGAAGGAGAGCATCTTGCCAGTGAGGTTCGCAAGCGAGTGCCAGTTAGCACCCCAATTGCGTGCCATAGGTATCCACTCGTCGGAATCAGAGGTCTTGACATCCATGGACTCGATCGAGCCAGCTGCAGCAACATTGCTCACAAGCACAAGATTGAAATACTCGTGACCATTGATTATGAACCTCACGCCACCC
>NW_021207446.1:0-3311 GCF_002162155.2 Triticum dicoccoides
CATACATAACTCATCAATTCCATTACTATAACCTTGACTAATATATAAGGGAAACCGAATACGCACAAGACAGTAACACTCACTTGAAGTTGTAAGGAAAGAGTATAATATCTTTGTTTTCATTTATTATCAACGATTGTAGCATGCTGGCCTCCATTTCTGCGGCATGAAATTTAACCTGAGTTGCATCTATGAGATATGTGTTAATGAACCCAATATCACCGACTTGTCTTTTCTTCAATTCGACGATCTTCAATCTGCATAATATAGTGAGGATGATTATAAATACATGCAATGAAAGAGCTAAACTATATAGAGAAACTTAATGACAGAAGTAGTACTACTTACAGACAGTAGCAGGCGACCGTTGTTTTATCAAGGGCCAATTTATTGAAAAACTGATAGAACTCCTCAAATGGAACAGGCAACAGATCAATTCCAACGAGGTCATGCTCCTTTTTAACTTTCAAATACAAAGTTCTCCTCCCCCCAGAGTCTCTGTAGATTTTCAAGTACCAATCATGCAATCTTCGCATCATCGTTGATAGAGATCTTTCATCTTTGACGAGAGGCTTCCCGTACTCGTATCTTTGTATCTGCATCTCCATGGGTTCATAATGTACTTCATCGGGCAGGTAATCTGCAAGATTGCTATAACCGGGCACCATCCTCGGATCATTAGTGATGTTGTGTCTAGGCACCTTGAGCGGGGGGCACGATTGCTTCGCTTGTTCGCCGAGCTGGGCAATTTGTTTCCTAGCTCGTCGTTCTTTCAGCCTTTGATCACTGACAGTACTTCCCGACCGCTCCGCTTCGGCAAATTCATTTCCAATAATGCGGTCCTAGTTTCCTTTCGGCGGATCAGACTTCGGTGGTTTTGTCAGGGCAGCCAGAGTGCGCTTCACTTTCACCCGATCTACCTTCTCCTCCGGAGGTGGATGTTTCTTTGCCTTCATCCCTTCAAAGAATTTCCTCACTTCTTCTCGCGCGATCTCGGCGTTCTCCTCCTGGGCCCTCTCGTATGGTAACTTCTCTGGAGTCTTCAGAGAAGTACCGAATATGTATGTCCGACCGCCTCTGGTTGTACTGCTAGACGCCGACCGAGCAGACGGAACGGTTGTCTTCTTTACGTGCTTAAGAGGCGGAGGAGAAGGACTATGACGCGCCGGAGCAGCTGGAGCGGCGGCAGGTCTCTTCCGCCCTTGCTGACGAGGCGGAGAAGCAGGAGGCTGGCTGCTCGGGCGCGTCGGCGCAGGCGGAGAAGGAGGCGGAGTGCCGCCACGCGCCGGAGAAGGAGCCTGCCGAGGGCCCTGATCGTCACTCGCCGGAGGAGGAGGCGGTGGAGGAGGCGGAGTGCCCTGACTCGCCGGAGGAGGAGGAGGAGGCGGAGGCGTCCAGTTCGGAAGGTTGATGAGCTCCTTCCGCCATAGGCATGGAGTCTTCAAAGCAGACCCCAGTCGAGTCTCCCCTTCACCGGTAGGGTGGTCATGCTGGAGGTCCTCAAATCCCTCCGTTATCTCATCCACCATCACCCTAGCATATCCTTCTGGAATCGGCCGGCAGTGAAAAGTTGCACCGGGTTCAGTAGGATAAACAGAGCCAACAGCCGCCTTGACCTTCAAATTCATCCATTGCGACATAAGGTGCCAATTTTGAGACTCCGTGATAGCATCCACGGGATAGCTGGCAGGAGCCGTCAAGGCATGCTCCGGCTGAAGCAGCTCGGTGGAAGCCACGCTGCTTCTGCTCTGAGATGGCGGGGTAGCTTCGGGGGAGGCTTCGGTAGTACGTTTGCTGCGATTTGCTTCTCGTTCCTTTATCGCGTCTACCCTTGCTTGCAGCGCCTGCATTTGGGTCTGCTGCACTTTTTTCCTCCTCTCATGGGATTTGTAACCGCCTGCGTCCAGAAACCCAACCTTCCACGGAACGGAGCCTGGCGTGCCTCGTGTCCGTCCAGGGTGCTCAGGATTCCCGAGGGCCATTGTGAGCTCATCGTTCTCTCTGTCTGGAAAGAACGTCCCTTCCTGCGCTGCTTCGATATACTGCTTAAGCTTACTGACTAGTATGTCCATTTATTCGTTCGTCCAAATGCACTTCCCTGTTTCAGGGTCCAAGGTTCCGCCAGCCCCGAAGAACCAAGTCCGGCAACGGTCTGGCCAGTTATTTGTCTCTGGTTCGATCCCTTTATGAACCAGATCATTCTCAATCTTGGACCACTTAGGCCGGGCTACGAGGTAGCCACCTGACCCCGTGCGATGGTGAAGCTTCTTCTTCGCAGCATTTTGCTTGTTTGTCGCCGACATCTTCTTACTCTTTTCCGATGTCTTGTGGGCCACAAATGCGGGCCAGTGATCTCTCATCTTCTCATATCTTCCCTTGAATTCTGGTGTCTCATTATTTTCGACAAACTTATTATTCAGCTCTTTCTTCCACCTCCTAAATAGTTCTGCCATCCTCTTCAGAGCAAAAGACTTGATTAATTTCTATTTAATTGGGTTCTCTGGATTATCCTCTGGCGGTAGGGTGAAATTTGACTTCAGCTCAGTCCAAAGATCATTTCTCTGCATATCATTGACATAAGACACCTCAGGGTCTTCTGTAGCCAGCTTAAACCATTGTTGGATGCTTATCGGGATCTTGTCCCTAACCAGAACCCCGCACTGAGCAACAAATGCGCTCTTTGTCCGGAGGGGTTCAATAGGTTGGCCGTCGGGCGCGATTGCTGTGATCTCAAGCTTTTCATCCGAGCTCAACTTTTTCTTCGGGCCTCGTCTCTTTACCGAAGTTGTGCTCGATCCGGAGGGCTAGAAAAAAGAACAAAGACTTAATTAATATGTGTACATACCAAAACAATGAATGCATCAATCATCTAGTCAGCATAGGCTTAACTAATATTTATACCTGGCCGGACTCGGTTCGGTCACCGGAGCCGTCATCACGGTCTCCTTCTTGCACCGCCATTGGGTCACCGGAGCCGTCCTCATGTTCTTCTTCTTGCACCGGCATTAGGTCACCGTAGCCAGCTTGTTCACCCTCTCCTTCCAGACCATCGGTTTCGTTGAGAAAGTACGAGACGACATCACTTCCTTCTGCGATTATCTCCCTCAACAACGCTTCTTTTGTTGCTTCATCTAGGGCGGTGTCCATAGTTTCTACAAATATTTACAACATGGCAATTATTATTCAAACATGACAGATGGATATATTAGAACTAGCTACCTAATCATAGTAAGCTATCGGGAGGGGGTATATATCGACAACGACGACACTACATCTATGTCCCTCGATGACCCTCGTTCCCGATAAAAAAA
>NW_021207447.1:0-990 GCF_002162155.2 Triticum dicoccoides
GGGGGGGATTTCGTGGCCCTTGAGGGTGGGGTCCGAAACCAACCCTAACTCTTGTTTCCCCACACATACGGACTCTAAAAATAGCCTATACTTAAGTATTTCGAAATTACATGGGCCTGGCCCATTAATAAGGTGACGCAGCACCTAGAATAGCCTATGGACGAATATTATGAAGTGGCATCTTGTATATTTCGTCCAAGGCTTCATGCACTCCTTATGGCGGCTTCAAAGTCCTGAAATCATCACTTGTAACTCCGTTCTTGATCCCCTTGCGCATGCCATCAACTCCATGCGTGTTCTTGCTCCAATGTTCATCCTTCTCCAAGCTAGGCCCTTCATTTGTAAGCAAAACAAATGTATCCAATTTAGGCAGCATCATAATCTCATGAACATTAGAATCATTACCAAGAAATGAAAGTACCTGGCAATTTAGTCCAGTATAGGTAGTAGTAGGGGCTGTGGGTGTAACAATGGTATTGATGTCCTCATCATCCTCCCCTTCTTGAAATGAAGTCGTCCTCGACGGAGGCGCATCTTCCTCACCCAAATAAGGCTTCAAATCTGCAATGTTAAAAGTGGGACTAACCCCAAAATCTACAGGTAGCTCAAGTTTATATGCATTATCATTTATTTTCTCTAACACCTTAAAAGGACCATCAGCACGTGGCATTAGCTTTGATTTGCGCAGATTAGGAAATCTATCTTTACGCAAATGTAACCAAACAAGATCTCCAGGCGCAAACACAACATGTTTTCTACCCTTATCTCCAGCAAGTTTATATTTAGCATTCATACGCTCAATGTTTTCCTTAGTTAACTCATGCATTTTTAAAATCAATTCAGAACGTTCTTTAGCATCAAAATTAACCTTCTCTGAAGATGGAAGAGGCAACAAATCAATAGGTGCACGAGGTAGGAAACCATACACAATTTCAAAAGGGCACATCTTAGTAGTAGAATGCAATGAACGATTATAAGCAAATTCAATAT
>NW_021207448.1:0-1411 GCF_002162155.2 Triticum dicoccoides
GGAGGAACTGGATGAGCGCTTCTTCCTATTTTGGGTCGAGTGTTGTGGAGATGTGGGTCGGAGCTGCATCGGGGTCGGTCGGGTGAATGTGAACAGGCTTCGTCTCACCGGACGACTGAAATGCAGATTCTGTGGCGGGTTTCTTGGATCGCAGCAAATCACTCGGATCTGCGTTTTGCTTGTATTCTTCAAACTCGACCGCTGTCACCTGGGAATCAGCAATCTTTGAGCCCTTCTGAAAGCACTCTTCTGCCTTTTTCCGATCACCGGTGACAGTGATCACTCCTTTGGGGCCGGGCATCTTCAATTTGAGGTACACGTAACATGGTCGAGCCATGAACCGTGCATAAGCTGGTCTCCCCAAAATGGCGTGATATGCACTCTGAAAATCCACGACCTCAAACGTCAACTTCTCTTTGCGAAAATGTTTCGAATCACCAAACACCATGTCCAGAGCTATTTGGCCGAGTGACTCGGCTTTCTTCCCTGGTATAACTCCATGAAAACTCATGTTACTGGTGCTCAGTCGGGACATCGGAATGCCCATTCCTTTCAGTGTGTCTGCATACAACAAATTCAGCCCACTACCACCGTCCATCAGCACTTTTATCAGTCGAGTGCCTTCGACAACTAGATCGACCACCAAAGCTTGCCTCCCAGGGGTGGCAATATGAGTCGGGTGATCAGATTGGTCGAATGTGATGGGTGTTTGGGACCATCTCAGATAATTTGCTTTTGCTGGGGTAACCATGTTCACCTCACGGTTAATGACTATCAATCGACTCTTGCTTTCCACATCTGCAAAGATCATCAGAGTGGAGTTGACATGCGGATATCCTTCCTCACTGTCCTCCTTTTCCTTGTCTTCGGCCTTGTCCGACTCCTTTTCCTTGTCTTTGGACTGTTTTCCTTGAAACTGCTGGATCAGGAGTCGACATTGGCGAGTGCTATGCTTTGGGTAAATGATATTCCCCTCTTCGTCTTTCTTCGTGTGGATGTGGCACGGCATATCCATCACGTCGTTCCCTTCTTTATCCTTTACCTTCTTAGGGTTCCAGGATCCTTTTGGTTTCCCTTTAAACTTTCCCTGAGTCACGGCCAGAGCCTCTCCAGGAGCTGCCGGTTCAGCCTTCCGCTTCTGTTTCCGACTGGTGTTTCCCTTCTCCGACTGACTCGGCTTGTGCTTGCCGCTTCGGAGTCGGTCTTCTTCTTCGCCGTTGGCGTACTTGGTAGCAATTTCCATCATCCGACTCAAGGTCATGTCTCCGGTTCGACCAAATTTCAAACTCAATTCTCTGTTCTTGACACCATCCTTGAAGGCGCAGACTGCCTGATGATCAGACACATTCTCCACTGTATGGTGCAAAGTGATCCATCTCTGAATATACTCCCTGAGAGTCTCATTGGTCTT
>NW_021207449.1:0-1007 GCF_002162155.2 Triticum dicoccoides
GCATTTTGGGTTCATTGAAAAAGATTTTATTTTGACCCTAGTTGAATTGATTTAATGCTAGGGTTTGAGCATCCCCATTTCAATTTTAGGCAAAATTTAAACATGATGCAACACATGACTAGCTAGCTCAGAGCAAACCAGAAGCTAGGGATGTGACAACTCACCCCCACTAAACAAGAATCTCGACTCGAGATTCAAGTGTAGGGTAGGATGAAGGGGAAACGCAAACTAGTATAATCTTCACGATCCAGGTTGCGCTTCGAATGAACGTTGATTCGATCACCATCATTGTCTTGATGTCTTGCTCTGAGAAATCCTGCCAACATGACATGGAGGGAAGAAGGAGACTCTAGAAGGGTCGATCTTCTCGAAGATCGAACAACTCACGGAAAGAGACATAGGACCATCTCTCGGGTTGAGACACGAGATACACATCAAGAGGGGTGGAAAGAGACGGATGACGAAGGTGCACTAGGTAGACAATAATTTCACGCTTAAGAAGGTGGTAAACAATTGTCAACGTAGCGAGGAGTTGAGTTGCCATGATACCATAACGATACACCTTAGGGAAGGTGACTCGTAGAGATATCCCTTTAAGTGGCAAAAAGAATTACTTTTGATTCAGAGATCATTGAAACTCTTTAAACCAGCCTAAGACAATTCTCGAGCGATCGTTTGGAGGGGGTCGGTAGAATGGCAAACTCAAACTTGGATGATATGGATTACCTTGTTGAAGACAACGTAATGGATGAATTTTCTTACCACCGGAAATGGAAGAGACCCATGGTAGAATGGCACATTGGTGGTGCAAGCTGGGAACAAAATGCAAATGCTGGGAATGATTCTAGTAACTGGGGAGAGGCTCAACAATAGAGAGTGAATTCACTGTTTGAAAAGGTCATAGCATTGCCGAGGGAACTGAGAGCAAACCCAGTTAGTGCCAATGGTAACACCTAACGCTTGTGCGTGCTCTCAAGAACTTGAGCATTTCCATATTCATCAAGGTT
>NW_021207450.1:0-1209 GCF_002162155.2 Triticum dicoccoides
CATGTTTGCTTATTTAAGCATGTTGTAGCATGTAAATTTGATGCAAGTAAGGTTTATTCACCAATGTTGGGATGGTTTAATGATGAACATTGTCAATCTTTTGAAATGAATAAGAGCTTCACTTATATGTGCAAACTGAGTTGCAATATTTTCATGCCTTCTACTTCTTGTGCTAATTTTTTGGCTTTAGATTTTATGAACTATGCAAGTTACTCATCTATTCATGTGTCATATATGCAAAAATCAAGGGAAGTAAAAATGGATGACATATACATATACAACATGTACACCTTGTCTCTTTTGTTAGCCACATTTCAGATTAAGCAACGCCGAGGACGGCTTTATTTTCAAGAAGGGGAGGATGATGAGGACATGACTACCATGGATATGACCAAAAATATTGCATATATGCATATTTGTCAGGTGATTTCTAGTGCAAACTATTCAATAATCTATTTATGTTATTCAGAACAAAAATACTTCACACACTTTTGTGTTTTGTCTAATTGCAGGTGTATGGGACATTTGTACAATCCACATATGAAGATAAGGAAGAAAGAGATGATTATTTGCTGTCCAAAAAGTTCTCTCACGTCACTTTTGGCCCAAGAGAAGATAGAGTCCAAGTCTCTCACGTCACTTTTGGCCCAAGAGAAGATAGAGTCCAAGTCTCTCACGTTCTGGATTCAGATTCGGACTGCACAGACACACCTGACTCAAAACGCACACAAGTTTTTCATACGGACTCCGAATTGGGTGATTCTTTTTTTGTTGGAAACTAGATTTCGTGCACTTTCCAACCCAATTGGAATCACCTTCAAATTCGTCCGGAGCGTTGAGTTGTGGGCGAAACAATCTGATGCTGCAGCAGAATCCGAGTCAAACTACAAGTCCAAAGGTGTTACATCACCTCCACTTGGGCCCATTGGCCTTGTACGACCTAGATTTAGTTTTAGGCTGCCTTGGGACGTCCTCCCACCTCCTTGGCCGCCACCCCTTGCTCCTATATAAGTAGATCCATCTAGTAGCTTTTCCTTGGGTTTTGTTTAGACTAAAAGTTCGCCATAGCTGCAACTTCGCGTACTTCGTTTGTGTTCAACGACCAGACAAAGGCGTCACAGAACCCCACCTTGATCAATAAAGCTTTCATCTTATATTCGCAATATCCAGATTGCAATCTCAGTTTCTTGCTTGTTCTTCGTTTGCTCG
>NW_021207451.1:0-1469 GCF_002162155.2 Triticum dicoccoides
GTGCCTCTCGCGAAAACAAAATCGTGACTCTCGCGAAAAGAAAAAAAGAGAAAACACGTTTTTTTCGTTTCCGAGACACGGCCGTGACTCTCGCGAAAGCACAACCGTGCCTCTCGCGGAAGCAAACCCATGACTCTCGCGAAATAAAAAACAAAAACACGTTTTTTTCGTTTCCGAGGAGGCACGGCCGTGACTCTCGCGAAAGCACAACCGTGCCTCTCGCGGAAGCAAAACTGTGACTCGCGAAAGGGAAAAAAATAGAAAACGTGTTTTTTTCGTTTCCGAGAGGCAGACCATGACTCTCGCGAAAGCACAACCGTGCCTCTCGCGGAAGCAAAACCATGACTCTCGCGAAAGTAAAAAGCAGAAAGCGCATTTTTTTCGTTTCCGAGAGGCACGTCCGTGACTCTCGCGAAAGCAAAACCGTGACTCGCGAAAAAAACGTGTTTTTTTGCGTAAAACTTTTTTTCAAATTTTTTTTGTCGAAAAGCTAGGGAAGACCAGTGGAAAACCAAAACGTCGAAAACACCAGGAAAAAAACCCTTTAAAAAGCCGAAAACGCGTGCGGAAAAATAAATAAAAAATCCGGATGGAGCGCCCAGAGCGAGGCACGTGGCGAATGGCTGAGAGTGCGCCAAATGGCATTGATCGTTGCGAGATTCCTGAAAGAGCGCTCATTAATTAGTTGCTCTCATGTTATTGGTTTCAGGAACGTTCTCGATGGTACCCAGGCAGTTTACCCGATTTTGGCAACCTTCTAGAAAGTTTCTGAATGGTTTGTTCTTTTTCGTTTTTTTCTGTTACTTTTTCTTGTTTTTTCTCCTTTTTCCGTTTCTTTTTTTTTCTTTTTCGTTTTTTCTATTCTTGTTTCTTTTCTTTTTGTTCCTTTTCCTTTTTTTCTTTTTCATCAAGTCATAACATTTTTAAAAAATTGTTCATTTTTTAAGAAATGATCCTGGGTTGAAACTTAGTTCAGAAATTCCAAAAATATTGAATTTTAAATACTATTTGCTTCTTTTACAAAAAATGATCAAAAATACAAAAAATTATAATTTACAATTTTAAAAATGTTGCATTTTATGTTTTTGTTCTGATATTCAGAAAATATATGGGAATTTCAAAAAATGTTCCCACCTTCGAAATTTGTTCACCAAATTCATAAACTGTTCATTTTTTCACAATTTTGTTATCAAATTCAGTTTATTTTCTGAAGAATTTTGAAAAATGTTAGCATTTTGAAATTTTGTTCATCAAATCAAAAAATGATCTGAAATTTTTAAAAGATGTTCCAGTATATCCAGATTTGTTCACATATTCTAAAAATGTTCGTTTTTCCAAAAAAAATATTTTTTTGCAAATTCAAACAATGTTCAGGGAATTGGAAAATGTTTTTTAATAAGTTGTTCATAATTCTGAAAATGCGCATTTCAAATGTTGTTCCTGTTTTTAGAAATGGATTCTATTTTTTT
>NW_021207452.1:0-1746 GCF_002162155.2 Triticum dicoccoides
AAAGGTTTCCATATCGGTGCAACGAGACCAAGACCACCAGGATGGCAGGATGGAGGTCACCGTGGAGCCCAAGACGACGTCACCACCAGAGCCTTTGGCAGGCGAAGACCACTTTTGTCAGGATAGCTTGTACTAGTTGTCTCCCTCCTAATTTGGCCGTTGTGGGATCCCTTCCCACTCAATATTTGGGAAGAGCACAAGGGCCTCTATAAATAGGACTAGCCACGACCATAGGAGAGGGGATTGAGACCTAGATCGAATCCATAGCACCCCAACCACTCAAGTTCACCAAGCACAAGAACACCTCTCCTCGCGAGGCTGTTCTTCCCTTGTAACTATTCATCCTCAGCCCAAGAGGCAATCCACCACACCACATTGGATTAGGGTATTACACCACAACGGTGGCCCGAACGAGTATAAATCTTGTGTCTCATGTTCTTTGGGTTCGTCGAGCTTGGTTGTGAGATCGTAGAGTGTGCGAGCTACAGAGGGGGAGAGATCTTTGTGCGCACCCTAGTGTTCGAACCTCAAGGGTTTTGCCAGAACCCGAAATCCGACATTTCTGCTATTGGTTATTGACCAGAGAGGTGTCTCGGTCATGTCCACATATTTCTCGAACCCGTAGGGTCCGCACACTTAACGTTCGATGACGATTTTGTATTATATGAGTTATGTGTTTTGGTGATCGAATGTTGTTCGGAGTCCCGGATGAGATCACAGACATGACGAGGAGTCTCAAAATGGTCGAGAGGTAAATATTGATATATAGGATGATAGTATTCAGGCACCAGAAGTGTTCCGGGGGTACAGGGTACATATCGGGTCACCGAAAAGGGGTTCCGGGCACCCCTGACAAAGATATGGGCCTAATGGGCCAAGAGGGGAAACGCGGCAGCCAGCATGGGCTGATGTGCCCCCCATATAGGCCTAACTAGAAGGGGAAGGAAAGAGAGGAATAGAGAAGGAAGGGGAGGGATTCAGCCTCCCCCTTCCTGCCCTCCTCCCTCCTCCTTCCTTTCCCCCTCCAGAAAAAAATGTAAGGGGGCCAAATTGGACAAGGCCCCCAAGTAGGATTCCTCCTACTTGGGTTCCCCCTTGGTTGTTCCCTCTTCCTCCCACCTATATATATGAGGGGGCGCCTAGAGGACACACCAACACCTGTTAGTCGTGTGCGACGCCTCCCTCCATAGATTACACCCTTGGTCATATTCTCGTAGTGCTTAGGCGAAGCCCTGCGCGGATCATATCACCATCACCGTCGGCACGTCGTCATGCTGACGGAACTCATTTACTTCCTCGACACTTGCTGGATCAAGAGTTCAAGGCACGTCATTGAGCTGAACGTGTGCAGAACTCAGAGGTGTTGTACATTCATTGCTTGATCGGTCGGAATGAGAAGAAGTTTGACTGCATCAACCGCATTGTCAAACGCTTCCGCTTTCGGTCAACGAGGGTACGTAGACACACTCCCCCCCTCGTTTCTATGCATCTCCTAGATAGATCTTGCGTGAGCGTAGGATTTATTTTGAAATTGCATGCTATGTTTCCCAACATGAAGGACATCGTCTTCTCCTTCAACGAGCAAATTAACTTCCTCAAGAGCCAGATCTATGACCTTCAAAACCAAGTCTTTGGATATGAGTCAAGGTTTAAAGGTATGAGTTTGGCTGCTAGTTGCAGGACCCACAAGACTCACTCCTATTCTTATGATGGTGAGCCTCTGCCATGGAAACCCAAGGACAAGAT
>NW_021207453.1:0-1746 GCF_002162155.2 Triticum dicoccoides
AAAGGTTTCCATATCGGTGCAACGAGACCAAGACCACCAGGATGGCAGGATGGAGGTCACCGTGGAGCCCAAGACGACGTCACCACCAGAGCCTTTGGCAGGCGAAGACCACTTTTGTCAGGATAGCTTGTACTAGTTGTCTCCCTCCTAATTTGGCCGTTGTGGGATCCCTTCCCACTCAATATTTGGGAAGAGCACAAGGGCCTCTATAAATAGGACTAGCCACGACCATAGGAGAGGGGATTGAGACCTAGATCGAATCCATAGCACCCCAACCACTCAAGTTCACCAAGCACAAGAACACCTCTCCTCGCGAGGCTGTTCTTCCCTTGTAACTATTCATCCTCAGCCCAAGAGGCAATCCACCACACCACATTGGATTAGGGTATTACACCACAACGGTGGCCCGAACGAGTATAAATCTTGTGTCTCATGTTCTTTGGGTTCGTCGAGCTTGGTTGTGAGATCGTAGAGTGTGCGAGCTACAGAGGGGGAGAGATCTTTGTGCGCACCCTAGTGTTCGAACCTCAAGGGTTTTGCCAGAACCCGAAATCCGACATTTCTGCTATTGGTTATTGACCAGAGAGGTGTCTCGGTCATGTCCACATATTTCTCGAACCCGTAGGGTCCGCACACTTAACGTTCGATGACGATTTTGTATTATATGAGTTATGTGTTTTGGTGATCGAATGTTGTTCGGAGTCCCGGATGAGATCACAGACATGACGAGGAGTCTCAAAATGGTCGAGAGGTAAATATTGATATATAGGATGATAGTATTCAGACACCAGAAGTGTTCCGGGGGTACCGGGTACATATCGGGTCACCGAAAAGGGGTTCCGGGCACCCCTGACAAAGATATGGGCCTAATGGGCCAAGAGGGGAAACGCGGCAGCCAGCATGGGCTGATGTGCCCCCCATATAGGCCTAACTAGAAGGGGAAGGAAAGAGAGGAATAGAGAAGGAAGGGGAGGGATTCAGCCTCCCCCTTCCTGCCCTCCTCCCTCCTCCTTCCTTTCCCCCTCCAGAAAAAAATGTAAGGGGGCCAAATTGGACAAGGCCCCCAAGTAGGATTCCTCCTACTTGGGTTCCCCCTTGGTTGTTCCCTCTTCCTCCCACCTATATATATGAGGGGGCGCCTAGAGGACACACCAACACCTGTTAGTCGTGTGCGACGCCTCCCTCCATAGATTACACCCTTGGTCATATTCTCGTAGTGCTTAGGCGAAGCCCTGCGCGGATCATATCACCATCACCGTCGGCACGTCGTCATGCTGACGGAACTCATTTACTTCCTCGACACTTGCTGGATCAAGAGTTCAAGGCACGTCATTGAGCTGAACGTGTGCAGAACTCAGAGGTGTTGTACATTCATTGCTTGATCGGTCGGAATGAGAAGAAGTTTGACTGCATCAACCGCATTGTCAAACGCTTCCGCTTTCGGTCAACGAGGGTACGTAGACACACTCCCCCCCTCGTTTCTATGCATCTCCTAGATAGATCTTGCGTGAGCGTAGGATTTATTTTGAAATTGCATGCTATGTTTCCCAACATGAAGGACATCGTCTTCTCCTTCAACGAGCAAATTAACTTCCTCAAGAGCCAGATCTATGACCTTCAAAACCAAGTCTTTGGATATGAGTCAAGGTTTAAAGGTATGAGTTTGGCTGCTAGTTGCAGGACCCACAAGACTCACTCCTATTCTTATGATGGTGAGCCTCTGCCATGGAAACCCAAGGACAAGAT
>NW_021207454.1:0-910 GCF_002162155.2 Triticum dicoccoides
GATATGAACTCCTTCATCCAGACTCCTTCATTTGCTGCTTCCGAAGCAGCTATGTATTCCGCTTCACATGTAGATCCCGCTACAACGCTTTGTTTAGAACTGCACCAACTGACAGCTCCACCGTTTAATGTAAACACGTATCCGGTTTGCGATTTAGAATCGTCCGGATCAGTGTCAAAGCTTGCATCAACGTAACCTTTTACGATGAGCTCTTTGTCACTTCCATATACGAGAAACATATCCTTAGTCCTTTTCAGGTATTTCAGGATGTTCTTGACCGCTGTCCAGTGATCCATTCCTGGATTACTTTGGTACCTCCCTGCTAAACTTATAGCAAGGCACACATCAGGTCTGGTACACAGCATTGCATACATGATAGAGCCTATGGCTGATGCATAGGGAACATCTTTCATATTCTCTCTATCTTCTGCAGTGGTCGGGCATTGAGTCTTACTCAATTTCACACCTTGCAACATAGGCAAGAACCCTTTCTTTGCTTGATCCATTTTGAACTTCTTCAAAATTTTGTCAAGGTATATGCTTTGTGAAAGTCCAATTAAGCGTCTTGATCTATCTCTATAGATCTTAATGCCTAATATGTAAGCAGCTTCACCGAGGTCTTTCATTGAAAAACTTTTATTCAAGTATCCCTTTATGCTATCCAGAAATTCTATATCATTTCCAATCAGTAATATGTCATCCACATATAATATCAGAAATGCTACAGAGCTCCCACTCACTTTCTTGTAAATACAGGCTTCTCCGAAAGTCTGTATAAAACCAAATGCTTTGATCACACTATCAAAACGTTTATTCCAACTCCGAGAGGCTTGCACCAGTCCATAAATGGATCGCTGGAGCTTGCACACTTTGTTAGCTCCCTTTGGATCGACAAAACCTTCTGGTTGCA
>NW_021207455.1:0-1647 GCF_002162155.2 Triticum dicoccoides
ATCGTAGGCAATCTGTTCTGCACCAGATTTACAGCATATAGAAGTAACAACAGTCTAGACCCCGTTTCATGTTACTTTGTCTTGCAACACTGTTGGGCAGTGAAAATATTTTCCCTGCAATGAACAACGAAAAAAGTGTGGCGGCCGAAATTCAGTGAAACACACTGAATTACTAGTACCGTTTGTCATAAATTGATTCAGTTTGTCAAGAACCTCCTTATTAATAGGGTTAATTATATAAAATTTGCAAGCGGGTCTCAAAATACATCACACCAGCATTATCTTAACAATCCAACTACTCCCTCCGTCCAGAAATACTTGTCGGAGGAATGGATGTATCTAGTCGTATTTTAGTTTGAGATGCATCCATTTTTACTCATTTTCGCGACAAGTATTTTCGGACGGAGGGAGTACATACAACGAGTTCTTTTGTAATGAACCTAACACAGAAGCAGGTGCAACTGTGGCAAACACGCATGTTACTGTCCTTGAAGGTACCACATATGCTTGACCAATGTTGGGAATTGGTGTAGCAACAGGCGACACGATTTCCAGATACGAGTAACTCAAAACCCCATACCTTCCCATGTCATTTGATTATGGCAAGCAAAGTCACATTTCAATGAGTATGCAAAGTGAAGCACGACCTTACACTAGTAGAAAAAGGACCTAATATGAGACACATTAGTGCCGGTTTGGTTTTGAGCCGGCACTAATGTGTCCAATAGTACCGGTTCCAACGGCTAGCCGGCCGTTCTCATTAGTACCGGTTCATGGCAAACCTATAATACCGGTTCGTGCCACGAACCGGTACTAAAGAGGGTGGTGGTAGGGTATTGTCAGTCTGGGGCCCGTCCAGCACCTTTAGTACCGGTTCGTGGCACGAACCGGTACTAAAGGTCGACGTACATAAACCCTTCGTCCCCCCGAGCCACTCTGTTCTTCCCCTTTCCCCTCACTTCCTCTGTTCTTCCCCCTCTCTCCTCGAGCTCCTCACAAATTTTTCCCAAAATTTGTCAAGATTTGAAGGCCCCCATCCATTCAAATGATCACAAAGGTTAGCAACTTTGTCCTTTCAACTCTCATTGCTAGATTAGCTCTTGCAATGCTTTGTATAGTGATTAATTTCGGATGAATAATTATATTTGCTAGTATTTGATTTATATGCAATTTGAGCACAAAAATAACACTTAGTTTGCATATGTAGGTGTGGTTTACTTAGTGCCTTCTAAATCTCTGTCGTAACAACCGTCGATCGCCCGCACCGTCCCATCGCCGGCACCACCTTCTGGTGAGGCTCTTGTTCATGAATGTTTTACATTACCAAATTGATGTTTATGTGATTTGGATATATAGTTACTCGTATAATTATCTTACCCGTACGTTGTTTGTTATACACAGTGCCATGGTTTTGATATCCGTCCCCGTCGGCCCTCGTCCTTGTTATGATTCGAATGTGGTATATTCTCTTTTAAAACTAGTTGTTGCATTTCGTGTTTATGAAAAATTATGCCCACCAAGTTGACATAGATATTTTTATCTAGGAGGTATGTGAACCGGAAATTCCAACCGACCCTATTGTCGAGAGGTTAAATTTAGTTGAAAGAGAATACGAGTATTTGAAAGAAAAATTGAAAAGAATTGAGG
>NW_021207456.1:0-3933 GCF_002162155.2 Triticum dicoccoides
CCGAACTGAATAGGTTGTCTGGACTCGCCATGAAGTACGTCATGGGTCACCTGTGGCCGGGGAGATGGGAGCCGAAGAGTTATTTCAGCTTGGTGCAGCAATTCCTTGACGCGGTGCCGCGTATAAATGCAATGAAGAGGTCAGCATGCATAGAGGGCGCTAGGATGGCTCTTGCCCGTGTTAAGACATACTGGGCAGAGATGGAGACCACCGTTGTTGCGTTCCGAGATTCGGACAAAAGCCGAGTACCCTCCGAGCACTATTTTCAGGAAGTTCTTGAAGGCGCTCGTGTAATAGAGACGCAGTGCCCGAAAGATGCTATGTTGTGATAGCATATGTAATCGTAAAGTAATATTTTGATAAACTGTAGTGGCCTTTTTTATACTTGTGCCTCCAAGTATTGGGAACACCTCCTGTGCGGCCGTTTTAAGATATATATATATATATATATATATATATATATATATATATATATATATATATATATATATATATATATACAGAATCTGAAAGATGGCAGTCGTTGGCTTCAGCCCCCACGCACATAGTGCGGGGGTGCTCGCAGAAGACGCATTTTCACACTTAACCCAATGTCTTGTTCCTACAAAGGAGGTGATAGCGCAGCGGGCCAGGCAACCGGACTATAATGCTTTAACACTTTCACTTAGCCATAGGAGTTTGACAGTGAGACTATTTAGGTAGCCCCTTGGTGGCAACTGCGCTCGTTCGAGTTCGGGGCGCGTATGTGCCTAACCGGGAAGCGGCCCTTCGTTAAAGTGGAGGAATCCGATAGATTTCGATAGGTCATCAAGTGGCTGACCAGTCTCACGCTACATCATGACAGTCAGTTTTCGGCTTTCTCTACTGAGGTGCTCGCCCGGCCGAACCGGGGCACAATCACAGTAGTTCTCCTGGTGCTACCTTAGCCGATAAAGCGGAATGTAAGGTAGCCGAGCTCAGGAGCCGGGCAACCCAACATTTGACCAAAGACATGATTCGGAGCTGATGCATATAATGCCAAAACTCGCGACGCTGAACACTCCCTAAGGTGTTCGGTCTTTATGAGTGCGGATGAAACAACACTCTTTATTAAAAAAGCCCCTAGTGTCCAGGTACGTGCAAAAATTCTGAAGTGGCCACATGCCAAGACGCCAGCCTCCTCCTTGGTTATAACAGTAAAAAAGGTTTACGCAGGGTCTTAATCTGAAAAGAATCCTTTATGACGGGTCCCTACTGCACGTCTGCGCCCGTGTCTCCGTTGTGCCGTATCCTGGACGGGCGCCACACGACGTTCATCTATAAAAGAGAGGAACTGAGTTGAAAACAGGTCATGCCGAAAAAGTTTAAAATAAGCAAAGTATAAAGTAAGATATATAAGATTGAGCTTTATTGTCTCTTATTGTATATGCATGGAGCCGCTAGTGCGGGGGTATATGGCTTCTAGGCCTGCATCAATGATGATTTTGCACCGAACTCGTCTATCTACGTTCGTGGTCTTAAATGACCTATTTCAAATTTTTTTTTGGCCGGTGAGGCCATTTTGCTATGGGGCTGTCAAAGAGGCCGCACAATCCTCCGCTTGGGGAGGCGCACTTTAGTGCTTCCCCTTCAAAGAGATGATGCCTTGTGGACCGGGCATCTTAAGCGTAAGAGATGCATAATGCGGTATTGCGTTAAAGCGAGCGAAAGCTTCGCGTCCCAGTAGTGCTTGATAGCGACTTGAGAATGGGATGATATGGAAGGTCAGCTTTTCGCGGCGGAGGTTATCGGCAGAGCCGAATATGACTTCGAGCCGGAGAAAACCCATACAATGGGTGTCCGGACCAGGTATGACCCCTTGAAAGGAGGTTTTGCTGCGGCAGATTCTTGCTGGGTTTATCCCCATGTGCTGGATTGTATCCTGATATATCAGGTTTAGTCCAGTGCCGCCGTCCATAAGGACATTTGAAAACTGGAGTCCGCCAATTATTGTATCGAGTATCAAGGCAGTCCAGCCTACATTCTTGATATTCCTAGAATAATCTAGCTGATCGAAGATGATCGGTTTTGACAACCAGCGGCAGGACCCTTTGGGGATGGGCCGTGTGGTGCGTACCTTTATGGGCGCCGCACATTTTGTTATGTGAAGTGAGTTCACTGTTTTTACTTCTTGTGGGAAGTTCTTTTGTTTCCTGGTGCTCTGCTTTTGGGGTTCATCCTCGTCTTCGCTTGGTGTGTCGAGCCCCTTGTGTTCGGCATTGAGTCTGCCGAATTGTTTCAAAAGCCAACAGTCTTTGTGGATATGGTTAGCAGGCTTCCCGGGAAAAGGAATCAAAGTAGAAGAAATACAAGGATTACAGTTCTGATGATGCGAAGAAAAAGAAGAAATCCACAAAATCTTCATCATCAAAATCCTCAAAAGCCTTCATATCACAAGAAGAGCAGCTCCAAGAAGGCTAGGGCATTCATTGGCAAGGAAATGGACTCTGAGGCTGAATCTGAAGAAAATGAGGAAGAGGAGACATCTGAGGAGTCCGAATCCGGAGTGGCGAGCCTAGCTCTCGCTACTGCATTCGTCAGCAAGTCTATCTTCAACACCGAAGAAAATGACCTCACCAACAAGGCTGATGAAGGCGATGATGACTACGCTCCCACCTATTGCTTCATGGCAAAGGGTGCCAAGGTACTCAAATATACCTCATCTGAATCAAGTGAGAATGAATCTGATGAAAACCTTAAGCCCAGCTATTCTAAACTTGCTAAGATTGCTGTAAAACAACAAAGGGCTTTTGAAAAGGTTCAAAACATGCTAGAAAAAAGTGATGATATGTTGGGTGAAGAAATGGATCGCACTAAAGCCTTGACTGAAAATCTTCAGAGACTTCAGACTAGGTTTGACAATCTTCAAGGTCATCATAACTGATGACGGGAAAATGGCGGGCGTGAGAACGCGCGTCCACGTCATTGATACAGAGTGAAATTTAAATGCATAAAAAAAATAGGATCAAACATTGCAGGTACTTTATTTCCAGAACTCTTACATTTACATAAAAAATCTGTTAATTACATCTCCGAAGAGAAAACCCCTGATTAAGAATTCCAACATATCTATTACATAGGATTTCATCACATGCCTATTACAATAAGCTACAAGAGAAATCCTCCTTGCGGTCGACGATGAACTCCTTCTTGATGAACTTGAAGTTTGGTTCCATGCAAATACTCCTCTATGATTTTATGTGTGATGTTTGGGAATACATTTCCTAGCATGCAACCATTTGTGTGTGTGTTCAACCTCATTTATATGTGGAATGCAGGTTGATTTTGACTAGGCATAGTTTTATCCTAGGTTTGGCATATAGGATATGTATATATTTTCCTTTGGGAATTTTATATGACATCTTTGGTTTTGGTGGCATGTATATATGTGACATGCCAATTTTAATAAGTTTCACATCATCACATTACTACTATCACCGCGCGACACTGATATGGTGCCCGTGTGTAGCGTAATGGGCTGAAGCTTTCTGACACAAGTTTGATGCTTTTTATGGTGCATATGATATGTGCCATATTTTGTTGACTCTGACTTCACACGGTATCAATACTAACCACGCGGTGCAATGATATGACACACACGTATAGCTTGACCCGAATGGAGTTTGTTTATGATATTTTTATTTGTTTAAAGCCTATGTGGGCTACATGAAATATGCCTTATCATGTATTTTGCATGAATTTTGTATGCATATGTGGATATGGAGTGAACTTATTTTTATTAAGTTCTGCTTTACCTGTATTACTACTAACACCGCGTGGCACTAAGATAATGCCCGCGTGCAGCATAACCAAGCAAAGGTTTGTGGAGCAATTATGGTGTTGCATGAGTCGTATGACATCTATCATTTTTGTTTATGTTTGTCCCTCACATGGTATTAGCACTAACTCCACATA
>NW_021207457.1:0-1576 GCF_002162155.2 Triticum dicoccoides
ATGGACTTCGTGACTGGGTTTCCAAAGTCCAAGCGTGGCAATGATGCTATATTTGTTGTCATCGACAAGCTCACCAAAGTGGCTCATTTTCTGCCTATCAAAGAGTCGATCACTGCAGCTCAATTGGCGGAACTCTATTCCTCTCGCATTGTCTCTCTGCACGGTATTCCTCAAGTGATATCTTCAGACCGTGGCAGCATCTTTACCTCCAAGTTTTGGGATTCTTTTCAGAAAGCCATGGGCACCAACATCCGCTTCAGCACAGCTTTCCATCCTCAAACAAGCGGTCAAGTCGAGCGTGTCAACCAAATTCTTGAAGATATGCTCAGGGCTTGTGTGATCTCCTTCGGCATGAAGTGGGAGGATTGTCTTCCTTATGCTGAATTCTCGTACAACAACAGCTTTCAAGCAAGTTCGGGCAAGGCCCCTTTTGAAATTCTATATGGCAGGAAGTGCTGTACCCCTCTCAACTGGTCTGAAACCGGTGAACGTCAGCTGCTGGGTAATGACTTAATCACAGAAGCAGAAGAAATGTGCAAAGTCATTCGTGATAACCTCAAAGCAGCCCAGTCCCGCCAGAAGAGCTACTATGATAGTAAGCACCGTGATCTGGCTTTCGAGATCGGAGATCATGTTTACCTCCGCGTCTCTCCCATGAAAGGTACTCGTCGCTTCGGTATCAAAGGGAAGCTTGCCCCTAGATACGTGGGACCTTTCAAGATTGTCAGCAAGAGAGGCGACCTCGCCTATCAACTCGAGCTTCCTTCAAACTTTGCAAATGTTCATGATGTGTTCCATGTCTCTCAGCTTCGAAAGTGCTTCAAGACTCCTGACCGCACCGTCAACTTCGAGGACATTGAGCTCCAAGAAGATCTCTCCTATCGTGAGCACCCAGTTGCTATTCTTGAAGAGACTGAACGCAAGACTCGCAACAAGTCAATCAAATTTCTCAAAGTTAAGTGGTCTCACCATTCCGACCGTGAAGCAACCTGGGAACGCGAGGATCACCTCCGTTCTGAGTACCCGGAGTTCTTTCAGTCCTAGATCTCGGGACGAGATCTTTTCGTAGTGGTGGAGTGTTGTAACGCCCCAGATGTAACTTTCCCCATTTGTACTCCAACTCTTGCCGTTTTCGGTGTCAAGATATATTTATTTCTCGGGTTCGGGTCTTTGTCTCCGTGTGTTGTTTTTCTTTTTCGTGCATCTCTTATCATGCCATCTCGTGCATTGCATTTGCATACATGTTCATCTCATGCATTCGAGCATTTTCCCCGTTGTCCGTTTTGCATTCCGGCGCTTCGTTCTCCTCCGGTGGTCATTTCTAGTCTTCTTTCGTGTGTGGGGTCTAAACATTTCCGGATTGGACCGAGACTTGCCAAGCGGCCTTGGTTTACTACCGGTAGACCGCCTGTCAAGTTTCGTATCATTTGGACTTCGTTTGATACTCCAACGGTTAACCGAGGGACCGAAAAGGCCTCGTGTGTGTTGCAGCCCAACACCCCCCAAATTTGGCCCAAAACCCACCAAACTCTGCTCCATGTCCTAGAGCGTTCGATCACGATCGTGTGGGCGAAAA
>NW_021207458.1:0-495 GCF_002162155.2 Triticum dicoccoides
TTTCCTATACATACACAATAAATTCACAAAGAAAATACTATGAACAAAAAAATCATTAAAATTCTATGAACAAAATTATAATAGAAAAAAATCATAAAAATTCTATGAACAGAAAAAATAATAAAAATTTGACATCTAAATTACTTACACAATATGAAAAAAAATTGACATCTAAATTACAACAGAAAAAAATCATAAAAAATTGACATCAAAATTACAACAGAAAAAATCATAAAAAAATCTAACAGAATATGAATAAATTAATTGCACAACATGAAAAAAAATCTAACAGAAAAATCTATGAACTACACATCTAAATTACTAAACATCTAACAAAAAAATCTAAGAACTACAAAAAAATCTAAGAAAATCTAACTACTAACATCAAACTAAATCAGTTGCTCACGGCGACGGTGTCGGGGACGGCGACGATGACGGCGAGGTGCGGCGCGGGGCGGGGCGGCGCGGCGACGGGCAGGGGCGGGGCAGGGCGGC
>NW_021207459.1:0-1105 GCF_002162155.2 Triticum dicoccoides
GACATAAAAAATATATTTGCTTCCCATAATTTCGATGAACATAAAAAGGTTAAGGTTGCGGTTGGTTCTTTCACTGGTTATGCTTTGGTTTGGTGGAGTGAATATTGTCGGTTACACCCTGATTATATACCTACTACTTGGGATGATTTGAAACTTGCCATGCGACATACTTTCGTCCCTGCTTATTATACTCGTGCCATGATTAAGAAGTTGCAACACTTAAAACAAGGTAGTGAAACTGTAACAAAATATTATGATGATTTACAAACTACCTTGTTGCATTCCTCTTTAGAAGAAAGTGAAGATGATTTTATGGATAGATTTTGGGGAGGATTAAACCGTGATATTCAAGAGATACTAATTCATGAAGAGTGTTATCCTATGGACCATTTGTTTCATCTTGCTTGCAAAGCTGAACAGGAAATAAAACGACGTGTTGGCCACGAGGAGAACAAGCGCACGGTGCACATTCCAAGAGTTGATATGATTGTTCCTTCAACTATTAGGCATACTATGACAACCACATCCGTTGTTGTCAGGACTACATCACCTCCACCATGTGACACATCGCCCCCGAGAGTGGCTACATCATCTGAGTTGATCATAAGAGGTAATGACAAAGGTACTGATCTTCCATCTCTACATGAGAATGATGAATGCCTTGTCAATTTGAATGCACCATCTGATGAGCTACCCACTACTTTGATCACACCACCTATTTTAGAGGACTACGTTGATAATTTGACTTTGCCATGTGATCAAACAACTGAAATACCAACAATTTTGAGTGCACCCATTGAATTAACTATTGATGCAAAAGAACCAATGTTTAATCATTTTGATATGACCTCTAATCTTGGTGATGATTCTGTGTTGGATGACTTATTGCATGTTTGCTTATTTAAGCATGTTGTAGCATGTAAATTTGATGCAAGTAAGGTTTATTCACCAATGTTGGGATGGTTTAATGATGAACATTGTCAATCTTTTGAAATGAATAAGAGCTTCACTTATATGTGCAAACTGAGTTGCAATATTTTCATGCCTTCTACTTCTTGTGCTAATTTTTTGGCTTTAGATTTTATGAACTATGCAAGTTACTCGT
>NW_021207460.1:0-2304 GCF_002162155.2 Triticum dicoccoides
TGTACGATCGAGCCCGTGTAGGCCCCACCACGAAAACTTCGGACGAAATCTCTATCATATGTTTGTTCCGGCTTATTCTGCAAGCCAATCCTTTGTTTTGTTTTGAGTTGTGGTATTCGGGTTGCTTCGAAGTCAAATGTTGATTCCATACCTTTCCTAAACAGTCTTCTCATATTCCTGTGTGAATACTAATCCTTCTTGATCATCGAGTTTGTCATGTCAATCCTTTTCACCGGCTTGTTTCTCTTCAAGTGGATCCGATCCTTTTAACATCAGCAAGATCAAGTATCAATTCTTCTCAATGGTGTTCGTTTCACCCATTCCAAATTGTCTTTGTTTTTCCCACCCTCCCTCCCTTTGTTCTTTTCAATCAATATTCTTATCCGGTGATTCTCATGAAGATTCTAACGGAGCTTCAAGTTCGTCTCTCATCACTTGTTTTCTTCTCCGGTGGAACCAAGTCAAGCTTTCGGTGTTGATCATATCTGTTTTCCTCATTTCAAATGCCTTCTCTTGCCGGTGCTTCTCATATTCATTCATTTCTCGCTATTCTTTTATTCCGGAGTGCTCAAGATATCTCGAAGATTCGTGTTTCCACTCTACATTCATTCAAGCTCTTTCGAGGTTGTTATCTCAGTCAAGACATTTAATTCAACCGGTGCAATCTCTCTTTTAAATCTTTTCAACGGTGTTCTTTTGAGTGGGCCCTAATCCACAGGTCTATTCCCAGGATCTTACCTGACTCTTCTTATTCTCCCAGAGTTATTCTCAAATTCATTTCAAGTTTGACGTAAGAATGAATTGTCATCAGTCAAATGTCTTTCTCCAAGATCGGTTAAATTCTTTTCACCGTTGGCTCAACCTTTCTATTCGTCATCCCGGAGTATCTCAACAAGTCTTGGTGGTGTTTCTCGTTGTCACTCTCAGATTTTGAGGACTGAAGAAGATTTTCCTCTCAATCTTGCTCCATTCTCTTCAAGATTCGTGATTCTAGCTTGTTGCCATTCTCTCATAATTGTTCGATTGTGAGAATTCTTTTATCCATCCGGAGCAATTCAGGAGCCTTTTCAGTTTGTTATCCGGAGTCCATCATCTCAAAATTTATTCATTCTCAGCCTTCAGTTATCATTCTCCAATCTTACGGGTGCTTCGTTCAAGCGATCTTTAATCAGTTTGTGATCCCTTCGTTCTCATGGATCTAAATTCTCTCAAGCATCTTCGTTTAATTGCTAATCCTTCCCGGTGTTTCTTCATGTTTTAATCGTTCTTTTCAATTCTTACGGTGGTTTGCTCAAGAGTTCTCTTCCTTCTTCATCATATCAATTCATTCACTGTTTCAATCTTACCGGTGGTCCATTGAGTTTATGCTATATCTATCTTAATCCTTTTCAAAGAGAATAAGTAATATGTGGAAGCCGTTGATTGTCATCAATTTAATTGGTGAAGGATACGCATAATGTAATTCTTATTCTTGTTTCATCCTAATGATTAATTCTTATTCCGGAGGCCCTTCAAACTCTCGGTTTCATTTGTTTCATCTTCTCTTTTTCCCAGAGTTCCAAGCTCTAATTATCACGGATATCTATCTAAATCATTGCAAGGATTCACCTTGTGCTTTCAATTTCTCTTTCTTTTTATCCTTTTGTTTACCGAAGTTCTTCATGGAGACTCTACATGATGGTTCATCAAGGATTTTCTCCCCTTTGCGAAGTGTTCATCAAGATTCTTTTCACAGAAGCTCAAGCATTCTTCATCTTGTAATCCGGAGTGCAATTCTTTCACGCATATCTCTTGAGGTGGTATTATGTCATTCTTGATAATTTGAGTTTATGGTTCATGATTCACTTGTTATTAAGAATGAGGTATTTTAAATCCATCAATCCACTAGTTTGAGTTATCTTGGGTTTATTTTTCACCTAAACTTTCCCTAAGGTTTGTTGCTATTAATGGTGATAATATATGATCCAAGTTCTTCATCTATCCTCCCGGTGAAATACTTTCTCGTCTCTTTGTTCATTCCAATCCAATTCCTTTCCCGTGAGTGGCAGGCTGTCACCTCATATTTTGAGATGTATTCCATAAGACCATATCAAGTATATTATTTTCGTTGTTGGTGTTCCAACAACTCCGTTCGACCCTTCTCCTAAAGATGCCTTTTCAAACTATTTGTGACAGAAGTTGGCATTTTCTTCTCCATTCTTTATTTTAATCAACTATCTTCTATTACTCTCTCCCGGAGGAATTGTGTTGCTGCTCTCTTCAAACCTTCTTCTTGTCCTTATCATGCTTATCCTCTTAACCGGA
>NW_021207461.1:0-1648 GCF_002162155.2 Triticum dicoccoides
TTCTGAAATTATTAAATCATTTAAGATTTATTTAAATTCCAGAAAGGAATTATTGCGTCATCATGACCTCATAGTGACGTCAGCAGGTCAACGGGCGCCGTCCAGGTCAAACTGACCTGTGGGCCCTGCGTGTCAGTGTCTGGACTAACTAACCTAATTAAAATTAACCCTAACTAACTTAGTTAGCCGGGCGGGGCCCGCATGTCAGTGAGTCAGTGGCTTAACTAAAATAGTTATTAAATTAACCCAAAGTTAGCAGGGGACGGGCCCACACGTCGGTGACCCAGGGGGGTCAAATCCCTGGTCAACCGGGCTAATCCACCGGCGTCTAACCGCCGGCAACGACCAGACGCGGCGGTGGCTCGCCGGAATGGCTGCTCCGGCGCCCATTCGACGCGCGGAGGGGTTCTACAGGGAGCTCGAGCTCGTGCGCATCCAATGGAGCAAGCCATAGGAGCTGGGGTGGCCTGAGTCGACGGCGGCGAGCTCCAAGGCGGCGGCCGGAGTTCGGGCACCTGCGGGTTTGGCGTTGTGGTGCTCGGGAGGGGAAGCTGGTGGGTTCTACGTGCTCCTGGTGAGGTTTGGAGCACGGTGGTGTGCCCGGCTTTGAGCCACGATGGCTCTGGCCACGACGGTGACGAGGCACGACGGCGGCGAGCTCTCGGGTCCGGCGGAAGCAATGGCTAGAGCGGCCAAACGACATGGGAAGAAGAGGGGAACGGTTCAGCGGCTCACCGCGAGTCCAACGAGCGCAAGGGCGAGGCCGGGGACGCTTTGTGGGCGGCGAATCAAGCGACGACGACCGTCGGTGCAGAGGAGGAAGATGGCGTCGGTGACGGTGCTCCAGGGCGTCCGGCGTCTTGTGGCTCCGTGGTAGGGACGGGGACATCACGGCGGAGCTCGGGGGCGCGTCGGAGAGGCGAGGGAGGACCTGTGGCCGCGGTGGTTCTAGTCGGCGGCGATGGCTGCGTTCGGGTTCGGGCGAGAGAGAGGGAGCAGAGGGGTGGGGCCTCGAGGAAGAGTGAGAGGGGTCCGAGGGGGTGGCGTGGCGCACCTAGCGACGTCCAGGAGCAAGCGGCAAGCATGAGGTGGCCGGCGCGTGCGCACGCGCGTCGGGCACACGCCCTCCTGCCTACTGGCAGGAGGTTGAAGACGGTGGCGACTGCGGTGGGCTGGGCCGCACAGTGCTGGACCAGCACAGGAGCTGGGCCGGCTCTGGTGGGCTGCACGGGTGAGGCCAGGTAACTTCCTTCTCTCTCTCTCTTTTATTTCTATTTCAGTTCTGTTTTCTTTTATTTGATCTGTTTTGCCACTGTTTGAGTTTAAAAATAATTCAAACAATGCCAAAAACTCCTCTGAAAATATTTATGCTGCTTAATGGACTTTTCCAAAAGCACATAAAATATTTCAGGGTATTTGGAAATATATTCTATACAAGTTATGAATATAGTTCCAAATGCAAATAAAGTAATGATTTAAATTCAGTGCTCAAAATATTCCTCAAAAATGTTCATTATTTTTGGTTTGGTGCAAAACCCTTGCCAAAATATAACCAACATTATTTAAGGCCATTTTGAAAACATTGAATGCATTTACCAGGGTTCTTTGCCCCTCTTTTATTTAAGTTTTTGGGGCTTCCAAAATTCCT
>NW_021207462.1:0-917 GCF_002162155.2 Triticum dicoccoides
GTGCAGGCCCCGCAGGTGCGCTCTTGGCAGATAATGGTGGTTGTGCCTGTTTTCTTGTATCACGGCTGGAGGTGGCACCGGATGGAGGTGTTGGTGCAGTTGAAGTAGAAGATGCACGTGGTGTCCATGATGAAGGTCGGCCTGCAGAAAAGTTAGTTCGCCCCAATGCTTGTCGATCCTGCACTTCACGTTCAGCTTTACAAGCAAGATGGAATAAACGAGTGATATTAGTATACTCCTTATAGTCTAGAATGGTCTGAATCTCTCTATTTAATCCACCCAGAAAACGTGCAAGCATAGCTTCATTCTCCTCAACAATACCACATCTAATCATGCCAGTTTGTAATTCCTGATAATATTCTTCTACAGAATTTTTCCCTTGTCTTAAACGCTGCAATTTTTGAAGCAATTCACGTTGATAATATGGTGGAACCCAACGTGTACGCATAGTAGTTTTCAAAGCAGCCCAAGTAGTTGGAAGAGGATATAATCTACAATGTTCAGACCACCATACACATGCAAAACTAGTGAAAGCACAAACAACAGCAGCAACTCGTCTCTCCTCAGGATATTGTAAACATGTAAATCGTTGTTCAGTTTCTAACTCCCAAGTAAGATATATATCAGGAACATATCTACCCTCAAATGGTGGAATATTCAATTTCAGTTTAGGAATATGGACATCATCGCGTACCTGAGGTGGTGGTGCAGGCCTACCATTACGAATATATACCTGAGGTCGACCTGCTGGTGGTGGTGCTGGTGGCTGCTCGTAGATCTGATTTTGATCAACCTCATCCTCATAATCGCCCGCATACTCATCATCCTCCTGGGTACCAGCAACAGCAGTAGCAGGAGCCACAGAAGTATCAACAGCAGCACCAACAGTTTGGCCAAACGCAAGAGGAACACGGCTC
>NW_021207463.1:0-2287 GCF_002162155.2 Triticum dicoccoides
TTTTCAAAAATGTCTTGTATCATTCAAAAGAAATGTTTTAACGTGTATTTGAAAATTGTTTAGCACATATTCAAAACGATGTTCATGTATTTAGGAAAAATATTAATCATGTATTTGAAAAATGTCAAATGTGAATATAATATGTAGAAAATTCGTGAAAACCGAAGAACTGCAAATTGAACAAAAGAAAAACCAGAGAAAACTCGAAGAAACCCCAAAAAATGACGCATATAGTGAAAAGAATCTTCCTCTTCTACCTAGCTTCATGTTTTTCATCAAATAAATGAGACGGCACAAATTTAAAGGTTAGCTCAGAGGTGCCCATAGTAGCAAATTATTGTACAAATGTTAATTTGCAGCCCCCCCCCCCACACACACGTACTACGTAGGAGAGACAACAACAACCGTTGTCGAAGCCTCATTCTAGGCTATTCATAATGAAAGTATCATAGTTAGTATCATGCATGCCAACTAGACATTTTTATTGTATGACACATAATTAAATGAGGAAAAGGGCAAAAAGAAAAATACGGGTAGTACATTGTTTAATATGATATAATATCATATCATGATACTCAATCCTCTCTTTCCTTATTTAGTTGTGTGTCAGCTCAACAAAAATGTGTAGTTGATACGTATGATACTACCTATGATACTTTCATTGTGACCAGTCGTATATGATACTTTCCACTATGAGCAGCCTTACCCGTGTGAGATGGTTTCAAAATCTTCATATGAGTTTGACAAAACATTTGGTTCAGTAGTGGGGAGATGGTCTCCTCGCCTAGCCCGAAAGGGTGACACTCATTAAGTCTGTTGCCCAGGCTGTACCCACTTATATAATGGAAGTTTTTTAGGTACAATTTTCGGTTTGCAATGAACTTACTAGCAGAGGTAAGAGGTTTTTTATTGAGGTGAGAAGGGCAAGAGGAAAGTTCATTGGTGTGCTTGGGATGAACTTATGCAACCAAAGTGCAAAGGCGAGGTTTGTTCCCGTGATTTTCGTATCTTTAACCAAGCACTATGGTCGTGTTTGGTTGCCGTGCGCTACAGTACCCGCATTGCATACACTTCCCCACCCAACCTGGCTATGCAAATGTAGCCTCAAATGCACCATCTGTATGTTGTTTGGTTGCCTGCATGCCCTCTTGCCTGCATGGGCAGAACCACACTGCCTGGTGTTTGGTTGCCTGCATGTTAGTGGACAAACCCAAGGCATGGTGTTTAGTTGTATGCAACGCCTGGTGTGTGGTAACCTCTTTGGCTAGTTTTTTTTAATGTAAATTAGACTTTATTCCTCAAATAGTGCTCATATCGTTTACAAGGAGATGAGAAATAAAGTTCGGGATTACATCATCCCACGAACCAGGAACTCTTATACTAAAGCAATGTTTTGCTAACTCATCTGCTACCCGGTTCGCTTCTCTGTAGCAATGTTTGAAGAAAAGTTTGTTAAAGTTGATGGACAATTGCTTGCACTCTGCTACGACAACATTGTCTGGCCCCATATAATCATCGATGCTCTGAAGTGTCTCCACCGCAAACAAGCTGTCTGATTCTACCTCTGCTTTAGTGCATCCAATACTAGACACAAGATAAATACCATTCCTTATTGCCATGAGCTCAGTCGAAGATGATGACCTTGAGGGTGTCGGGAGTGAGGAGCTTGAACGTCACCATGTAGCCAATCTTGATCTGATGAACGGCTGCGTAGGTGGCCCAACCCTGATCCAGGTTCACCCTGCCGTTCATCAGCTTCACCGTCACCTTCCAGGAGCAGCCGGTGTTGTTCCTGATCTTGAACTCCATCGGCACCGCGACGAAGTGCTTGGTGAAGTCCAGGGGCATGGGGATGCACTCAAGCTTCGGTGCAAGGATGACCTTGCAGAAGTGAGTTGGGCCATCCTCCTGATGGTAGTGGCCGTAGTTGCGGCGCTTGTTGTTGGGGGGCTCATCCATGCCCTCGTTGTCGCCACCCTCGGGCGTCTTCGGGTCTTCCTCGGCGGTGGGCGGCAGCACAACCTCGTCGGGCATTGGGTGAAGGGGCTGCTTGCCCTTGTTGTCAACGGCCGGGAGCACCTCCGTGCCCATCCCATTGCTCTCCTCGATCTGCACACAATTCATGGAGTCACGCACAACACAGAGTTCTTGGCTAATTGAAGAGCTTGAAGTTAAAACGACATGACTGTCACTCTTCTCCTCCTCGCCATCCCCCTATATTTACTCACCCTGCCCACCACTACTTACCCACCCCTTCTCTTCTCTCTACCAACCTTCATCCCCCCCC
>NW_021207464.1:0-921 GCF_002162155.2 Triticum dicoccoides
CCTCCCCGCCCAACCCTCCCCTCACCGCCGAGCTTGCCGCCACCCAAGGCGTTCCCGCTAACCACATACTCCCTCCGTTTAGGTGTGTAAGTCATCTTATGAAAACCAAATAATCTCAAAACACTTAGGCGCGGTGCATTAACTTCTACCTCGTTTCTTGTTTCTTGACATATCAACCAATAAAAGATGAGGGGTGTGCATGCTTTTAATGAGTTGAGACTAAACACGACATGTAGTAATTAGTTTATTGCATGCTGTGCTATTAATTAGCAAATAAATATTAATGTCTTTCGGTTTCCTCTCCTCCTTGGTCATGGTGCACAATCTAAGATGACTTACTCACCTAGACGGAGGGAGTACCTTCAATTTCAACGCCGGTGAACCTGCACCCGCCGCCACCACCAAGAAGGCAAGGAGCATGTTGTTCCCCCAGCACCCGCTGCACCCCTAAGATAGACGAGGAGGCTGCTCCTCTGCGGCTGCTGCCTCCGCCGGCGGCCTTGGTGCTCCTCTGCGGTTGCTGCTTCCTCTCCACTGAATCGATTGACCAAAATTCAAATTTCAGGCGACTCACTTCCAGCAAAACGGGACAGGTCGTGAAATGTTCAAAGTCTCCCGTCTCGAAAGAAAGATTGGAGTTCCCCGCTCTCAAGTTCAAAGCATACACGCGTCTAATTAATCTCGCAAACGTGTGACGGCACATATTCCAAGGACACTAAATTAGGCAAATAAATTCTCAAGCATGCTTCCTATGAACAAGGCGGTGTGCGTGTGTGCATGTGCCTTTGACTTCCATACGGTGTAGAGCATAGAGCCAGGCTCCCCCAAATACTTCTCTTCTACCCCGGAGCGAGCGAGCACACGCACGAACAGACAGCACAAGCGCGCCCTGATGCCTTCCTCCAAGGACTTCCACTCGTC
>NW_021207465.1:0-1746 GCF_002162155.2 Triticum dicoccoides
ACAAACTTGTTCCACATTCTTCCTTCTTTACAATTCTGCATTACATCTTTAAAATCAGCATCATGCACATATTGATCTTTGATGGTCTCCAAACCAAATATTTTGAAGTCAAGTTGTGAAAGCATAGTATAGCGTCGAGACAATGCATCAGCAATAACATTTTCTTTTCCCTTCTTGTGTTTAATGACATAAGGGAAAGTCTCAATGAATTCAACCCATTTAGCATGTCTACGATTCAGTTTAGCTTGACTTTTAATATGTTTCAAAGATTCATGATCAGAATGTATAACAAATTCTTTGGGCCATAAATAATGTTGCCATGTTTCTAAAGTCCGAACAAGAGCATATAATTCTTTATCATAAGTAGAATAATTCAGACTAGGCCCACTCAATTTTTCAGAAAAGTATGCAACAGGTTTGTCATCTTGTAATAACACACCTCCTAATCCAATTCCACTAGCATCACATTCAAGCTCAAAAGTCTTATTAAAATCAGGAAGTTGGAGTAAAGGAGCATGTGTCAACTTATCTTTCAATACCGTGAAGGCTTCTTCCTGTGCGGTACCCCAATGAAAAGGCACATCTTTCTTTGTAAGCTCATTGAGAGGTGCAGCAATGGTGCTGAAATCTCTCACAAAACGCTTATAGAATCCAGCGAGGCCAAGAAAACTCCTCACTTGTGTGACCGTTTTGGGCTGCGGCCAACTCTCAATAGCTTCAATCTTGGCTTTATCAACTTCAATTCCCTGTGGAGTAACAACATAGCCAAGAAAAGATACTCGGTCGGTGCAAAAAGTGCACTTCCCAAGGTTACCAAACAAACGTGCATCACGTAGAGCAATAAAAACAGCACGTAAATGTTCCAAATGTTCTTCCAAAGATCTGCTATAAATCAATATGTCATCAAACTAAACTACCACAAATCGTCCAATGAAAGCACGTAAAACTTCGTTCATTAATCTCATGAAAGTACTAGGTGCATTAGTTAACCCAAAAGGCATGACTAACCACTCATATAATCCAAACTTAGTTTTAAATGTTGTTTTCCATTCATCTCCCAATTTCAAACGAATTTGATGGTAGCCACTACGCAAATCAACTTTGGAGAATATTGTAGAGCCACTCAATTCATCAAGCATATCATCTAGCCTAGGAATAGGATGACGATAACGAATAGTAATATTATTAATGCCTCTACAATCAACACACATATGTGATGTACCATCCTTTTTCGGCACTAGAATAATAGGAACAGCACAAGGACTAAGGGATTCGCGTATATAACCTTTGTCGAGAAGCTCTTGCACTTGACGCATAATCTCCTTCGTCTCCTCTGGATTGGTACGGTATGGTGCACGGTTTGGCAGTGAAGCACCGGGAATTAAGTCAATCTGATGCTCAATCCCTCGAATAGGCGGTAATCCCGGTGGCACGTCTTGTGGAAAGACGTCAGCGAACTCCTGCAAAATGTTAGTGACAGCAGGAGGCAAAGAGGAAGGCACGTCCTCGAATGAAAATAATGCCTCTTTGCACACAAAAGCATAGCAAACAGATTTGCTGAAATCTAGCTCATCAATATCAGATTTGGTGGCAAATAAACATGCACTTTTCAATTTAATTTCAGAAGCAACACTAGATGGTTTATTATTAGGCTTCATTTGTTGCTCAAATTCTTTTGCCACAATCTGATTTTCACTCTTATTCGTCTCCTGTTTTGCTTTATTAGCTCTATTAATATCATCTTTC
>NW_021207466.1:0-553 GCF_002162155.2 Triticum dicoccoides
TGACCAAACGAAAAGGACTAAATCAAACCAAGAAAAGGAAACAATCCTTCCTTTAGTTTGCTCATTCGCTTAATTAGTTAGATCGAAGATCTAGACAGGAGGTCATGTGTTCAATTCCCACAATGTTGATTTATTTTGACCCAATTATTTTTCACGGTCTCTATGAGAGCCCGTAAATGGCCCATCAACATAGAAGTACCTGGCCCAGATTTACCAAATGAAAAGGACTAAACCGAACCAAGAATACCTATTCCCTTTAATAGGAGGATAATTCCTTTTTTAATTTAGTAGCCCCAACACATTGAAGCCTATGGATCCTTCCTTTCAATATAGAAATCAACATAGAAGTACCTGGCCCAGATTGACCAAATGAAAAGGACTAAACCAAACCAAGAAAAGGACGCAATCCTTCCTTTAGTTTGCTCATTCGCTTAATTAGTTACATCGAAGATCTAGAGAGGAGGTCCTGTGTTCAATTCCCACAATGTTGATTTATTTTGACCCAATTCTTTTTCGCGCTCTCTATGAAAGCCCATAAAAGGCCCATCAACAT
>NW_021207467.1:0-1268 GCF_002162155.2 Triticum dicoccoides
CATCTTTGCAGTGGACTCGGGCCAGACACAGAGCGACATCTGCACCACACCGAGCCGAGGACTTCTTCCACTCCTGCACTCGACCAGGGATCGTGTTCAAGCGGGCCATCAGCGACTCAAGGTCATTCTGAAGTGTCTCCTCAGGCCAGAGCGTCGAGTCGATGCGAGACGTGGCGGCCTTCAGCCTTGCGAGATAGTCCACGACAGCTGCAACACGAGACTCCAGTCGGAAAACATCCATGGCAACTTCGTCGTTCACCGGAGAATTGACGGGGTCAAGGTTTGGCTCCAGTCGGCTAGTTTCTTCTTCAAAGTTTTGACAAAATTCTGCAAGGGTGATCGCTAAGTCAAGGGGATAGTCGAATGGAAAAAGCCACAATTGGAAATATTTGCCAAACATGGAGGTTTACCTTCAAGCATAAGAAACAGCTTCTTGGCAAGGCCACTCGGGAAGGCCTCCAGTTCAGTTTTCTTCTCAGTCAATTTGCTGACTCGGTCGGTCAGGGCAGCTTTGTCAGTTTTCAGTCGACTGACCTCCTTGTTGGCAATCCCAAGAGCAGCTTTCAGATTGGTATTGTCTTGTTCGAGCTTGGTGACTGAAGCTAACTTCTCGTCAGCAAGCTTGGTCTTCTCAGCTAGCTCAAGGTCTTTCTTCTGCTGGGCCTCCCTTACCTTGCCTGCAAGTTATAGCAAGATCAGGTGCTGAAACAAGCAAGGGGAAAAGCAGTCGTCAGGGTCTCACCAAACATACCTTCGGTCTCCTCCTTTGCCTTTGTCAGCTTCTCCTGAACCAGCTTCAAGCTCAGCTCGACTTGAGTATGTTTTTGTTCCAGCTCTGAGTAGCGAGCCACAAGATCACAGGAGTTCTGCGAAGAACCAATCGACTAAACGTCAAATGTAACTCACTTCCGAGTGAAAAAGGGAAAAACACACGTTTCTAAGACTACAGCCGAATACAAGCATTCGACCGTAGTCTCGGGGACTACACCCAGTGGGTGCACTCAGCGTGCCCCCACTAATCCTGTTGAAGACAAAGTCGACCAGTCGACCTCAAAAAAAAAAAACAGTGTGCGAGACACATTCTCTAAGACTGTGATCAACTGCAAGCAGTCGACCACAGTCTCGGGGACTACACCCAGTGGGTGCACTCAGCGTGCCCCCACCGGTTTGCGAAATCCAGTCGACCAGTCGACTGACAGAAAGATTGACATCATAAAGCCTAAGGCCGACTGCCAGCAGTCGACCTTAGCCTTGGGGACTACACCCAG
>NW_021207468.1:0-1583 GCF_002162155.2 Triticum dicoccoides
CAGCCATGCCAGCGAGCCGGCGGCATACTTCGAGCTTCTTCCTTGTCACCACTTTAGTCAACATATCAGCCCCATTATCATCGGTGTGAACCTTCTCAAGTTGCATTTTCTTGGAATACAACACATCTCGAATCCAATGATAACGGACTTCTATAGCTTAGACCTTGAATGAAAACTTGCATTCTTACTCAAGTGGATAGCACTTTGTTTGTCACAAAACAACACATACTTTTCTTACTTAAAACCAAGCTCACAAGCCAACCGTTTCAGCCACAATAGCTCTTTGCTCGCCTTTGTTACAACAATGAATTCAACTTCAGTTGTATTCAGTGCCACACACTTTTACAGCCTGCTTTGCCATGACACCGCTCCCCCTGCATAGGTAACCAAGTAACCTGAAGTAGACTTCCTTCTGTCAACATCTCCAGCCATGTCAGAATCTGAACAAGCAATTAGCTTGGCCTCACCGTCACCGAAGCAAAGTTTCAGATTTGTGCTGCCCTGAAGATATCTCAAAATACACTTCACGGCTTCCCAATGAGGTCTTCCTGGATTAGACATAAATTTGCTCACAGTACTAACTGCATGAGCAATGTCAGGCCTTGTACACACCATAGCATACATCAAACTCCCAACCGCTGAAGCATAAGGAACATGATGCATTTCCTTTTTCTGCTCATCAGTGGTAGGACATTGCTTTCTACTCAACTTGAAATGGGCTGCTAGTGGACAACTCACAACTTTAGCATTTTCCATCCTGAGCTTCTGAAGTACCTTCTCAATATACTTTTCTTGAGACAAGTACAACTTGTTGCAATTTCTGTCTCACTCAATTCTCATTCTGAGAATGTTCTTTGCTGGACCTAAGTCTTTCATGGCAAAACATTTGCTCAACTCCTTCTTCAACTTAGCAATCCTAGAGACATTCTTGCCAACAATCAGGATATCATCAACATAGAGCAATAATATGATGAAATCATCACCTGAGAACCTCTGAATAAACACACAATGGTCTGAGCTACACTTCTTGTAGCCTTGCTCCCCCATGACAGTTTCAAACTTCATGTACCATTGTCTTGGTGCTTGTTTCAGGCCATAGAGACTTTTCTTCAGCTTGCACACATAGTCTTCTTTGCCTTTCACAAGAAACCCCTCAGGTTGCTCCATGTATATTTCTTCCTCCAACTCACCGTGAAGGAATGTAGTCTTCACATCCATTTTCTCAACCTCCAAGTTGAGACTTGCTGCCATTCCAAGGATTACTCTTATGGATGTCATCTTAACAACCGCAGAAAAGATCTCATCATAGTCAATGCCTTTTCTCTGGCTGAATCCTTTTACAACTAGCCTGGCTTTGTACCTTGGATGTGATGTGTGTTCTTCTTGCTTGATTCTGTAGACCCACTTGTTCTTCAAAATTTTCTTGCCCTTGGGCAACTTCACCAACTCATAAGTATGATTCTTATGCAAGGAATCCATCTCTTCTTGCATAGCCTTTTTCCACTCCTTTTTGTGCTCATTTTCCATTGCATCTGCAAAGCATTCAGGTTCTGAACCGTCAGATAATAACACCACATATTGAT
>NW_021207469.1:0-914 GCF_002162155.2 Triticum dicoccoides
AGTAGTTGGAATAGGATATAATCTACAATGTTCAGACCACCATACACATGCAAAACTAGTGAAAGCACAAACAGCAGCAGCAACTCGTCTCTCCTCAGGATATTGTAAACATGTAAATCGTTGTTCAGTTTCTAACTCCCAAGTAAGATATATATCAGGAACATATCTACCCTCAAATGGTGGAATATTCAATTTCAGTTTAGGAATATGGACATCATCTCGTACCTGAGGTGGTGGTGCAGGCCTACCATTACGAATATATACCTGAGGTCGACCTGCTGGTGGTGGTACAGGTGGCTGCACGTAGTGCTGATTTTGATCAACCTCATCCTCATAATCTCCCACATAATCATCCTCCTCCGCATCAGCAGCAGGAGCCACAGAAGTATCAACAGCAGCACCAACAGTTTGGCCAAACGCAAGAGGAACACGGCTTGCTCGGCGGAGGTCTATTTCGCGACGTGGAGGTAGTCATTGTTGTTGTTGATAGAGGCAAAGGTGTCCCGTCTTTCGATGAGATGATGGATATCGCTTTGGTGGCAGTCGACTTTGACGATCCGACTACGAACGTGCGAGGACGTCGCGCCTTAGCAATCGCTAAACCAACTCCAAGAGGTTATTGACCACGCCGGAGCACGATCAACCTGACCACGAGGGTCTGTTTCCTGCGAGCAAACGAAGAACAAGCAAGAAACTGAGATTGCAATCTGGATATTGCGAATATAAGATGAAAGCTTTATTGATCAAGGTGGGGTTCTGTGACGCCTTTGTCTGGTCGTTGAACACAAACGAAGTACGCGAAGTTGCAGCTATGGCGAACTTTTAATCTAAACAAAACCCAAAGTCTAAACGATGCCCTAAGGGCTGTATATATGGAGGAAGAGGGGGGGAATTTCGTGGCCCTTGGTGGAGGG
>NW_021207470.1:0-2060 GCF_002162155.2 Triticum dicoccoides
GTCTCGGATCTGAACTCTGGAGTAGCCACCCACTTGGTGCCACGGGGTTCGGTTATGTAGAACCACCCCTGCTGCCAGAGCTTCACGGTGTCCATAAAGTTGCCTTTGGGCCAGATAGGATTTGTGAGCTTGCTCACCATAGTGCCGCCGCAGTCCGCGTGCTCCCCACTAACCACTTTAGGCTTAACATTGAACACTTTGAGCCAGAGGCGGAAGTGGGGGTGAGGGAGTCCTGGATTAGGGGGTCCTCGGACAGTCAGACTATATCCTTCGGCCAGACTATTGGATTATGAAGATACAAGATTGAAGACTTCGTCCCGTGTCCGGGTGGGACTCTCCTTTGCGTGGAAGGAAAGCTTGGCAATTCGGATATGTAAATCTCCTCCCTTCTAACCGACTTTGTGTAACCCTAGCCCCGGAGGGTTTAGTCCGTAGGACAACAACAATCGTAATCATAGGCTAGCTTCTAGGGTTTAGCCTCTGTGATCTCGTGGTAGATCAACTCTTGTAATACTCATATCATCAAGATTAATCAAGCAAGAAGTAGGGTATTACCTCCATCGAGAGGGCCCGAACCTGGGTAAACATTGTGTCCCCTGCCTCCTGTTACCATCCGCCTTAGACGCACAGTCCGGGACCCCCTATCCGAGATCCGCCGGTTTGACACCGACATTGGTGCTTTCATTGAGAGTTCCACTGTGTCTTCACCATAAGGCTTGATGGCTCCTTCGATCATCGGCAACGATGCGATCCAGGGTGAGGTTTTTCTCCCTGGACAGATCTTCGTATTCGACGGCTTCGTACTGCGGGCCAACTCGCTTGGCCATCTTGAGCAGGTCGAGAGCTACGCTCCTGACCATCAGGTCAGGTTTGTAAGCTTGAACTATACTGCCGACATCCGCGAAGACTTGATCTTCCACGGATTCGATCCCATATCAGATGCGCTGCACAGTCACGACGAGCATCACTTAGCTCTGCCGTCGTACGGTGTTCGGGAGATCACACCTGTGGCTAGTCTGACCCTCAATCCGGAGCAGATCGTGCCGTCCGAGGATGGGTGGATGGACCCCGCCACGGAGGCCGCACACTCAGCAGCGATAGAGCCGAATACTGACTTCACTCCCTATGAGACATGTGTTGCCGGACCCTTGGATTCGTCCTTGGCCACAGGCTCCAAGCCGCCTGCGTCCGTGCCTATCGAATCTGATTGGGCACCGATCATGGAGTTTACCTCCGCGGATATCTTTCAGCAGTCGCCCTTGGGCGTCATGCTAAATTCATTTGTGGTCTCTCTCCTTGTCAGGAGACCCTTGGCCGAACTATGTCTGGCTTGAGTGGGAAGCGGACGACGAAGAAATTCATTCCCCACCCACCACCCACTTAATAGCCACTGTCGACAACTTAACCGACATGCTTGATTTCGGCTCCGAAGAAATCGACGGTATGGACGACGATGCAGGAGAAGAACAGGAACCATCGCCCACAGGGCGCTGGACAGCCACCTCATCATATGATATATACATGGTGGACTCCCCCCAAAGAAAGCGATGGCAATAAGGCAACGGAGGATAATCCCCTCAAGAAGCAATCTAAGCACCGGCGTCATCGGCGCCGCTCTAAGCCGCGCCATAGCAAAAGCAGCAATACCGGCACAAGAGACAATAACGCTGCAGACAATGCCGAAGACGAAAACAATCCACTCCAGCCAGGCTTCGAGCAGGAGGATGGGAAAGCTAGCCCTAAGGAACAGGCGGCAGACGGAGAATCAGAGGATGACAATTACATGCCCCTCTCCGATGACGAGGTTAGCCTCCGCGACAAAGAATTTATCGTGCCTGAGGATCCAGTTGAGCAGGAGCGCTTCAAGCGCCGGCTTATAGCCACGGCAAAAAGCCTGAAGAAAAAGCAATAGCAACTTCAAGCTGATCAAGATCTGCTAGCGGATAGATGGACCGAGGTGCTGGCAGCCGAGGAATATGAGCTTGAGCGCCCAACCAAAAGTTACCCAAAGCGCTGGTTGCTAGCCCAACTCAAGGAGGAAGCATTAAAACCTAAACTAC
>NW_021207471.1:0-2515 GCF_002162155.2 Triticum dicoccoides
GTATGAATATAACAAAATCAATAGGTATGGTGAATGATGTACCATTACAGTAATAGGCGATATCAATAGTGTCTTTGTCAATCTCATGCCCTCAAATAGAGTAGTCCAACAACCAAACAATCCCATGCCCTCGAATAGCAATCCGGAATTCAAGATGAGAATTTTTATCTTTGCTCATAAAGTTTCACAAATCATATTGGATCAAAGTATTCTTTTGTTGTAAATTTTAAAATTTACAAATCCATGTACTTTTAACATTATCATCGCAAGCAAGCATTGTCACTCCCTCAAAGCCCAGACTATTAATTCTAGTAACACCTTCAGTAATGACATGCAACTTCAATGAGAACTAAACATCCGTCAAGACAAAAAATATACTCCACACAATAAGAGGCGTAAAGTGTTTACTACATATTGGGATCACCAAGGCTATTTATACACCGAAAATTCAGAAAGAAACTTTTGAGAAATATAGGCATCCGTAAATTTTATCTACATCAACAAAAAAATTAAAAAAATTATAATAGTTGATATAGGATACCTGACTCACATAATAAAATGTGTATGATACCTATTTTATGTGGGATGCACTCCGTACTGACTGATACTATTGGTGTTAAGTTTTCAGATAAGTTCTGTGTTAAGATTCCAAACAATAAATATTTTATATATGCTATATTAGAAAAATAATCTCAACTGGTAAAAATAGAATTATGTATTAACAACATAACCTTATTAGTGATTCGGATTAGAAAACGGTCATTAAATTTGCTAAGTAAGGAGTTAGAAAGCTACTAATGGAGACACGAAAGAGGCATAAATTTCACACCCAGATTGGTGATGGATAGTGAACAATAAAAAAACAATTGTCTTGCACTACATTTTTCCAAGGTTAAGCTCATCTAAAAAACTGCAACATGGTCATTAATTAAGTAGGTGTCAGGAAAATGTCTATTGCAGTAGCAATTGCAAAGCCAATCTGACTAACATTTCTTTTTTTGAAACAGAACCTGGCTAATAATGAAGCACGTTCAGAAAACTAAACGGGGGCATCCCATCTCATATTTGAATTTGTCGTGTGCAAGCTGCTGCTCTGTGAACCATTTTCTACAGCCCACTCCTGGAGTCTTGGTCAACTATATGAGCTTGATGCAAGCTCGAGTGGAGTCGAACAAAATATGAATATTAATTAAAGTAACGCAAAAAAAAATAGAAAATTAATGGACACAAGACATTAGAACTGTGGAGTGTACCCTTTCTCCTCGAGAAGCCCGGTCCACAAGATTTTTATTCACCTGAAACAATCAACAACATCTCTTACTAATAGTAGGTGTATAGAACAACAAATATTGCTACACACAGTTTGTGTGGCTACATTCGATAACCTACTACCTAATCCAGCAAAGGCTCGAACCAGACACAGACAACATTGCGGCTAACCAGAGAAGACACTGCCTAAATCCAACACAGACTCTAACCAGGGCCTTGAAGAAATTAATCAGCCCAAAAGGTTAATAAGCCACACCACGCATCACATACTGATCAGTGGTGGTGGGATAATATGTGATCTGAGGCATGTGCTCGGAAGAGGTTGACGATGATGTGGTCGGGGAGGCAAGAGAGGTTGTGCAGGGTGGCGAGGCAGAGGAGCATGTCGCCCAGGGTGAGGGTGAAGGAAAGCAGGGTGGGAATTGCCGCATAGGCTTGGATCTGGATTGGCCTTGCTTGATAGGCCATCTTCCCTTCGCTATTGAAAGCTGATGCGAGGAGAGAAGTTGTGGCTACCGCCGCCGCTCCGTGCTCTTCTTCATGATAAACGATACGAAAAATATATGACTATGAGTATTTTTTCCCGAATGAGTTCCAGTAATATATCAACTCTTACAGAAATGAAGGTCTCAAATTGTTCCTTTTAGATCTACTATAGCAAAGAAATTTGAATAAGATACATTATTCAGCTTCAACAGATTTGAAAAGTAGAAAAAGTCAATGAACAACAGCTACAACATGTGTTTCTCATCATTTAAGGGTTACCAAATGCCATAAGAAGTCTCCAAAAAACAACATGCAGATGTCACTGTCCTTCTTTACAAGGCAAGCATGCCTCTTTTTCCTGATGAAAATGGTCAGTATATATCTCTTAAAAAACTGCAGCAGCAAATACATATGTGAAACACTGGATACCTCAACAAAAGATGATGTTTCATGGAAGCCACCCGGTGAATCCCAAAACTATAAACCTCTCAGCCTCGGGTAATTGTTTTTCATCTTCACAATTATCTTGACATCTTGCACAAGCCATTCTGAAGCACATAAACAAGATTATGTGCCGGACATAATAGCTAAGACTTTCTTCAAGAGAAAACTGCTACAATTCTATGCAGATTCTACTACCAACAAGCCTATAAACATGTTCATCACTATTGCATCTCTCAACTCAACGTCTAGAAGATAATTTTAATAAACATGCACTTATTTTGCGGTAATTCGTCACCACAGTTGTATGTCTGTTTGG
>NW_021207472.1:0-1257 GCF_002162155.2 Triticum dicoccoides
CTTCTCCATAGCTCGTAGGCTCATTGTTGTCTAGCAACATGACTTCCAAGACAGGATTACGTACCACTCTCAAGTAGTACGCATCCTTGTCATCCTACGAGGTTTGGGAGTGACTTGATCTGAAGTTTCATGATCACTATCATAAGCTTCCACTTCAATTGGTGTAGGTGCCACGGGAACAACTTCCTGTGCCCTGCTACACACTGGTTGAAGTGATGGTTCAATAACCTCATCAAGTCTCCACCATCCTCCCACTCAATTCTTTCGAGAGAAACCTTTCCTCGAGAAAGGACCTGATTCAAGAAACAATCCTTTATTGCTTTTGGATCTGAGACAGGAGGTATACCCAACTGTTTTGGGTGTCCTATGAAGATGCATTTATCCGCTTTGGGTTCTAGCTTATCAGCCTGAAACTTTTTCACATAAGCGTCGTAGCCCCAAACTTTTAAGAAAGACAACTTAGGTTTCTCTAAACCATAATTCATACGGTGTCATCTCAACGGAATTACGTGGTGCCCTATTTAAAGTGAATGTGGTTGTCTCTAATGCCTAACCCATGAACGATAGTGGTAATTCGATAAGAGACATCATGGTATGCATCATATCCAATAGGGTGCAGTTATGATGTTCGGACACACCATCACATTATGGTGTTCCAGGCGGTATTAATTGCGAAACAATTTCCACAATGTCTTAATTGTGTGCCAAAACTCGTAACTCAGATACTCATCTCTATGATCTTATCATAGACATTTTATCCTCTTGTCACGATGATCTTCAACTTTACTCTGAAATTACTTGAACCACTCAATAATTCAGACTTGTGTTTCATCAAGTAAATATATTCAACATCTACTCGAATCATCTGTGAAGTAAGAACATAATGATATTCACTGCATGCCTCAGCACTCATTGGACTACACACATCAAAATGTGTTACTTCCAACAAGTTGCTATCTTGTTCCATCTTACTGAAACCGAGGCTTTTCAGTCATCTTGCCCATGTGGTATGATTTGCATATCTCAAGTGATTCAAAATCAAGTGAGTTCAAACGGTCCATTTGCATGGAGTTTCTTCATGCATATATACCAATAGACATGGTTCGCATGTCTCAAACTTTTCAAAAATGAGTGAGTCCAAAGATCCATCAACATGGAGCTTCTTCATGCATTTTATACCGATATGACTTACGTGGCAGTGCCACAAATAGGTGGTACTATCATTACTATCTTTTGGCATGAACATGTGTATCACTA
>NW_021207473.1:0-939 GCF_002162155.2 Triticum dicoccoides
GTAACCGTAAGGAAGTTTTACTCCTAGGAGGCAGGTGAAAAACTGCTCGATCTCCTCCTGACTTAGAGTGAAGCACGCGGGAGGGTAGTCATTTCCGGTCTTCTTGGCCTTTTTGCCTTTGCGACGACTTTCTGTGTCCTGCTTCGCCTCATCATCATCATCATCATCATCATCATCATCATCATCATCATCATCATCATCATCATCATCATCATCATATATAGCGTGAAGCTCCTGCCTGATGCCCATTGATTTCAAGTCTGCCCTTGCTTTCGGCCCATCTTTGGTCCTCTCTGGCATGTTGAGCAGGGTACCAAGCAGACTCTCGCACACGTTCTTCGTGATATGCATGACATCAAGGCTGTGAGGCACACGGTGGATCTTCCAGTACGGCAAGTCCCAGAAAACAGACCTCGTTTTCCATACCTTCAGCAGCGGCTCTGGCGCCTTTCGCTTCTTTCCCGGCTCTGGCGCCTTTTGATTCTTTCCCGGCAGTGGGCAGTCTTTCCAATTTTTCAACAACTTGTCTACTTCCTCGCCGCTCCTCGTACACGGGCGTTTTCGGGGTTCGGTTTCACCATCGAACAGATCCTTGCGTTTCCTCCACGGGTCATCGTCGCGAAGCCACCTTCGATGTCCCATGAACACGGTTTTCGAAGACCCGGGATCTCTATCTAGCTGGCGATACATTGTGTCATCCATGCACCTTACGCATCCAGAAAATCCGTGGACTACCTGCCCCGCAAGATATCCGTAACCGAGATAGTCGTGCACCGTCGTGAGCAGTGCGGCTCTCATAGGGAAATATTCTTTCTCTGTGGCGTCCCACGTATTGGCTGGCGTTTTCCACAGCGTGTCAAGCTCCTCTTTCAGCAGCCCCAGATACAGATTGATGTCGTTCCCTGGTTGTTTCGGCCCTTCAATTAGCATACTCATGTG
>NW_021207474.1:0-1285 GCF_002162155.2 Triticum dicoccoides
AGCGACTGCGCGTTGGGCCTCGCGTACACGAAACCGCCGTTGGCCGCCTTGTCGAGGTCGTAGGGGTTGTGGCCCAAGAACTGGTCGCATGCCAGGGCGATGTCGCAGGAGCGGGTTCCGGAACCACACCATGTCCACGTCCGTGAACACGAAGCAGAAGCCCAGCCCCAGCACCCGCGCCTGGAACCGGTTCCGCGCCCACATCAGCTCCACGTAATCCTTGCTCATGAACGTCACCTCCCCCGCCGTCGTTCCTCCAGGCGCATTGTCGCTGCTGCTGAGGCCGCCGCTGCCCAGCGGGTAGCAGAGCGGGTGCATGTGCTGGCACCGCTCCAGCGCCTTGGCGTCCAGCTTTTTTCGGTAAATTAGAGTCGCAGAAAACTGACAAAAGGGCAACTAGCTTGCTGTTCAGTTGAGGCTTTATGCTGAAATTTGCATGATACACAGTTCTGGTGGATTAATTCCACTACTCTTTATTCCGAGGCTCCTGTGCTGTTTGATGCCTCCTTTGTTTCAGCTTTCTTGTACAGATTTTGTTGTTGTTGTTGTTGTTTACAGTTGTACTGCAGCCTCTCAGTCATATTTATTTTCACTGTTTGTGTATCACGCTTTGAGCAGACCCATGCACAGATCTAGATTTCCATGTATATAACCGACTTACTGCTCTGGCTCTACTTGCTGCTTTCAGGCAATGATGAAGTACTTCAATTGTGGCCCTTGTCTAGTGCCTAGTTCTTTGATTTATTTTCACTGTACCCTGTGATTTGATCTATCTTTCTCTATCCCATTAGGGTGTGTTTGCTTAGTGTCATCGGGTGGAATGTAATGGGTCGGTTCCATCCCGAGGGCCCGTTCCCGTGTTTGGTCCATCTAAGGAGCCGGAACCCACTCGTTCCATGGAACAGCATATTTGCTGAATATGCGGAACGAAGTCATACCTCCAAATCGGCCGGACGACACGAAACAGCTCGCTCTCACCCCTCCCGTGACTCTCGCTCACCCCCAAGCCCTTTCCTCCTCAGCGCCGCCACCCCCCATCTATCTCGCGCTCTCGATCTGAGACGTCACCGGTCAGTCTCACCTCTCTCCCTCTCCCGTGTATGGTGTCGATGGGACGGAAGGAGCTGCGGTGCTCCCACCCACAGCGGGCAGCGGGCGCGAGAAGGAATTATGGCGGCGGTGGCGGCTCGCATGGAAGAGAGGCACGGCGGGCGTGGGCGTTCGATGTTCTGCCAATTGGAACCTCGTCAAGCAGTAGCACTAGCACCCGCCCCATCTCAGCCAT
>NW_021207475.1:0-955 GCF_002162155.2 Triticum dicoccoides
CAAGTAACTCCGAATATTGAGTAAAGCGATTGCCAGGGGAGCGTACGTATACACGGTGTAGAAATATGTGGAGCTGGGTTGGCTATATATGGTAGCAAAAGATTAGCAATAATCAATTCAAAGATGCAATGTTGAATAAACGCTCAACGACGGTACTGTGCTGGTCCTAGGCTAGACCGGACTAGAGACGCGAGCCTAGAACACTAATGAGGTCACGGCGTAGCACAACTAGCATCAATGAAGGATACTAAGTAGCTCTTGACAGCAAGATATAAGTGAAGATCACAACGGCACTGAAGATAATGATGAAAAACAACTGCCAAGCAGGATATACAACAACTCTCTCTCCAACTTTCCTCTTGAAAAGTTTGAGACAATTTTCTGATAAATTCTTTCAAAGAATGCTACTAACTCAAGCTTTCCAATGCAAAAAGAATCACTCAATTCCGAGTTGATATGAGGAGTCAAAGAATTCTAAAACTGGCCTGAAAAATTGGAACAAGTTGTGTTCACGAACTTCGGAGGGCAAAAAGACCTATTTAGAAGCCGATTTTGAGGTGTCAAATATTGAACTAGCTTCTGCAACTATTTAGATGCGGCTCGTCGCTATCTTCAATTTGAGTACTCACAGAGCCAAAACTGACATCGTATGAAGAAGTTATGCCTGTTTTACTGAACAGTGCACAAAACAGATTCCAATCCGAATTCAACTACGAGATTGAGTCTAGATAGATCCGAATTTTGTTTTTTTTTCTCCTCTTTTTTTTTCTTTTCCTTTGTTTTTTTTCTGACTTTTTTTTTTTACTTTTTTTTCTCTCGTTTTTTTTCTCTATCTTTTTTTTTCTCTCTCCCTCTTTCCAAAACAAACTAGATAAGATGTAGATTGGATCAAGCGAAGATGGGAACGATCTCAATTATGATTATGACAATGAACGATGGGTAGCACGTGGAGGAA
>NW_021207476.1:0-689 GCF_002162155.2 Triticum dicoccoides
GTAGCCTCTCTTACCGGGAAATGTCTCCTAGTGTTACCGCTGAGCCATGGTAGCTTGCTACTGCTCTGGAACACTTAGGCTGGCCGGCATGTGTCCTTCTTCGTTCCTGTGTCTGTCCCTTCGGGGAAATGTCACGCTTTGAGCACCGGAGTCCTGTTAGCCCGCTACAGCCCGGTTTACCGGAGTCCTGCTAGCCCAGTGCTACAGCCCGGACCCACTTGCTGATGACCGACACGTTCGAAGCTGGGTCATGGATGCCTGTCCCTGTAAGTCTGTGCCACTTTGGGTTTACGACTAGTCATGTCAGCCCGGGCTCTTTATCATATGGATGCTAGCGACACTATCATATACGTGAGCCAAAAGGCGCAAACGGTCCCGGAAAAAGGTAAGACGACACCCGTGGGAATACCGTGCGTGAGGCCGCAAAGTGATATGAGGTGTTACCAGCTAGATCGATGTGACATCGAGTCGGGGTCCTGACAAGGCGGACGTCGTCGCGGTAGCGACGACGGACGCCGAGACGAGCACGTGACGCCACTGATACCCTGTCTTAGCGTAACGCGAGTCGAGGCGGACGTCGTCGCGATAGCGACGACGGACGCCGAGACGAGCACGTGACACCACTGTCACCCTGTCTTAGCGTAACGCGAGTCGAGGCGGACATCGTCGCGGTAGCGACGACGGACGCC
>NW_021207477.1:0-768 GCF_002162155.2 Triticum dicoccoides
GGATCGGGCCTCGGGGGCCCCTCCTGGGCCTCCCGGGCCGGCGGCGGCGAAGTGGGCGCGTGCCCACGTGGCAGTGCCTGAGTGGCGGAGGCGGGCGGCGGCGGACGCGTCCGGCGCTGGGGCGGACGTGTCCGTCGGCGGCGGAGGATGTTTTTTTTTGAACTAGGGTTTCGGACGGGGGAAGAAGAGATCCGAATGGAGGGGGTATAAATAGGCATAAGTGGAGCTAGGAGAGTCCAAATGAGGTGCGGTTTTCGCCCACACGATCGTGATCGAACGCTCTAGGACATGGAGCAGAGTTTGGTGGGTTTTGGGCCAAATTTGAGGGGTGTTGGGCTGCAACACACATGAGGCCTTTTCGGTCCCTCGGTTAACCGTTGGAGCATCAAACGAAGTCCAAATGATACGAAACTTGACAGGCGGTCTACCGGTAGTAAACCAAGGCCGCTTGGCAAGTCTCGGTCCAATCCGGAAATGTTTAGACCCCACACACGAAAGAAGACTAGAAATGACCACCGGAGGAGAACGAAGCGCCGGAATGCAAAACGGACAACGGGGAAAATGCTCGAATGCATGAGATGAACATGTATGCAAATGCAATGCACGAGATGGCATGATAAGAGATGCACGAAAAAGAAAAACAACACACGGAGACAAAGACCCGAACCCGAGAAATAAATATAACTTGACACCGGAAACGGCAAGAGTTGGAGTACAAATGGGGAAAGTTACATCTGGGGCGTTACAACACTCCACCACTACGAAAAG
>NW_021207478.1:0-1170 GCF_002162155.2 Triticum dicoccoides
AGGTTGACCAAAGTAGCACACTTTATTCCAGTGAAGACAACCTACACCACTCAGAGGCTTGCCAGGATTTATCTTTCCCGCATAGTCTGTTTGCACGGTGTCCCGAAGACTATAATTTCCGACAGAGGCACTCAGTTCGTCTCAAGATTTTGGGAGCAATTACAACAGGCTCTGGGAACCCAACTAGCCTTCAGTACCGCATACCATCCACAGACTGATGGACAAACAGAACGCGTAAACCAGGTTTTAGAAGACATGCTGAGAGCATGTGTCCTCACCTATGGAACCAGTTGGGAGGACAGCCTGCCATATGCCGAGTTCGCATACAACAACAGTTACCAGGCCAGCCTGCAAATGGCTCCTTTCGAAGCCCTATACGGAAGGAGATGTCGTACCCCGTTAAATTGGTCAGAGACCGGAGACAGTCGCATCTTCGGACCAGATATGCTCAGAGAAGCCGAGGAAAAAGTCAAGCTAATCAGGGACCGACTTAAGACCGCTCAAAGTCGACAGAAAAGTTATTATGATCAGAAACATCGTAGGGTCAGCTTCGAACCCGGTGAATTCGTATACTTGAGAGTATCCCCGATGAGAGGATTGCAACGGTTTAAGATTAAAGGAAAATTAGCACCAAGATTCATTGGACCATTTTGCATAGTGGCATGAAGAGGCACTGTAGCCTACCAGCTAGACTTACCCGAAGACTTATCCGACATTCACGACGTGTTCCACATCTCTCAATTAAGGAAGTGCGTAAGCAACCCAGAGAAACAAGTATCTCATGAGAACATTGACATACAGCCAGACCTCACTTATCGAGAACGTCCCATAAGAATATTAGAGGAGTCTGAAAGGAGGACCCGACAGAAAACCATCAAGTTTTTCAAAGTCCAGTGGAGCAATCACACCGACAGTGAAGCAACTTGGGAAAGCGAGGATTTTCTTCGGACAGAGCATCCACACTTATTTAAGGATCAGCTGAAATCTCGGGGACGAGATTTTTCCTAAGGGGGTAGGTGTTGTGACACTCCAAAATTTTTACTTTGGTTTTCAGCAAAAACTTTGTGGTTTTTGAAAAGAGGCCATTTAAAATTTTCCAGAAAACCTTCCTCTTAAGAAACTTTCTTTCCTTTGGCAAGGTTTTTGTTCTTGCTTCAAACTTTGGTGTTT
>NW_021207479.1:0-1008 GCF_002162155.2 Triticum dicoccoides
CCAGGTAACTTCCTTCTCTCTCTCTCTCTTTTATTTCTATTTCAGTTCTGTTTTCTTTTATTTAATCTGTTTTGCCACTGTTTTGAATTTAAAAATAATTCAAACAATGCCAAAAACTCCTCTGAAAATATTTATGCTGCTTAATGGACTTTTCCAAAAGCACATAAAATGTTTCAGGGTATTTGGAAATATATTCTATACAAGTTATGAATATAGTTCCAAATGCAAATAAAGTAATGATTTAAATTCAGTGCTCAAAATATTCCTCAAAAATGTTCATTATTTTTGGTTTGGTGCAAAACCCTTGCCAAAATATAACCAACATTATTTAAGGCCATTTTGAAAACATTGAATGCATTTACCAGGGTTCTTTGCCCCTCTTTTATTTAAGTTTTTGAGGCTTCCAAAATTCCTCAGTTCAAGTTTCAGAAATTTAAATATGATGCCTGGATGACGATGCAACTATTTACAAACAATATTCTAGGGCTGTGACAACTCACCCCCACTAAACAAAAATCTCGTCCCGAGATTCAAGTGTAGGGTAAGGTGAAGGGGGAACGCAAACTAGCACAACCTTCACAATCCAGGGTGCACTTCAGTTGAACGTTGATTCATTCACCATCATTGTCTTGAAGTCTTGCTCTGCGAAATCCTGTCAACATGACATGGAGGGAAGAAGGAGACTCTAGAAGGGTCGATCTTCTCGAAGATCGAACAACTCACGGAATGAGACATAGGACCATCTCTCGGGTTGAGACACGAGTTACACATCAAGAGGGGTGGAAAGAGACGGATGACGAAGGTGCACTAGGTAGACAACAATTTCACGCTTAAGAAGGTGGTAATCGATTGTCAACGTAGCGAGGAGTTGAGTTGCCATGAAACCACAACGAGACACCTTCGGAACCGTGACTCGTAGATATCTCCCCTTAAGTGGCAAAAAGAATTACCTTTGATTCAGAGATCATTGAAACTCTTTAAACCAGCCTAAGACAATTCTCAAGCGAT
>NW_021207480.1:0-2005 GCF_002162155.2 Triticum dicoccoides
TTTTCATAAGCTCAAACAAATATAAGTGAAGATCATGAGCATAATAAATTTTTCTTTCTCTCAAAATAATTTAAGTGAAGCAAGGAAGAATTTCTTCAAAAATACTAAGCACACCATGCTCAAAAAGATATAAGTGAAGCACTAGAGCAAGTCCTAGCTCATAAATTTTTTTAAGTGAAGTATAGAGAGCAATTCTAACAAGTCATGGCATAATTTTGGCTCTCTCTAATAGGTGTGTCCAGCAAGGATTGATGACTTAAAACACAAAATAAAACAAGCAAAGACTCATATCATACAAGACGCTCCAAGCAAAAAACATATCATGTGACGAATAAAAATATAGTTTCAAGTAAAATACCGATGATCGTTGGAAGAAAGCGGGGATGCCACTCGGGGGCATCCCCAAGCTTAGTTGGTTGCTCATTTTTGGATAATAGCTTGGGATGCCGGGGCATCCCTCAACTTAGGCTCTTTCATCCTTCCTTCATCCATCGTAAGATAACCCTAAACTTGAAAACTTCAATCACACAAAACTCAACAAAACCTTCGTGAGATCCGTTAATATAAGAATAATAAACCACTACTATAAGTGTTGTATCAAACCAATTCATATTTTGTTTTCGTATTATATCTACCATATTCCAACTTTTTTATGGCAAAAACTCATCAAAGAAAACGATAGAGCCATCAGAATAAGCACACAACACAAAGAAACCAGAATATGTCAAAAGAGAACAGTCTGTAGCAATCTGACTATTTCGAATACTTCTGTAACTCCAAAAATTCTAAAAAATTAGGAAGACCTGAGAAATATGTATATTGATCTACTTCAAGTGGAACAGGTATTTTATCGCTCTTTGGTAAAATATAAAAATTAATCTTGTGAGCATAAAAGTTTCTATTTTTTCAGCAAGATCAAACAACTATCACCCAAGAAGATCCGAAAGGCTTTACTTGGCACAAACACTAATTAAAATAGAAAAAACACAATCATATGTGTAGCATAATTATGCTAACACACAAAATCAGAAAGCAAAAAGCAAAACTATATTTTATTCATTTGGTTGCCTCCCAACAAGCGCTATAGTTTTACGTCCATAGCTAGGCATAAAGCAAGGATCTAAGTTTTGTCATCTTTGGTTCGAGATCCATAAGATGCCCTCATGATTGATTCATAAGGTGGCTTAATTCTAGTTCTAGGAAAGTGTTCCTGTGACGCCCCGAGACCGACACTTCAGAAGACTTCCATATTTTCGTGATCGCCGTGTGTTTCATTTGTGCTTGCTCTTTTATCTTTGCATTGCATCATGTCATCATGCCGTCATGTCATTAATCTTTGCAACTCAAATAAATAAAACATATGGATTTTCAGTCCATTTAAACCGAGGTAATTCACATGGTGATTCTCTTTATAACATATCCTCCCGATATTAGGGAGCTATACTAAATATTCCATTTTCGGAATCACCCATAAACACACATGCAAATAATCACATGCCTTTTCCCGCTTCAAGTTTGGTCCCCAAACTTTGCCCATATTTTCTTTCATCGCTTTCCTGATCTCCACAAAAATTCTGAATATTTTTGGACACTCCGAAATCCTACACTCCATTCAAACTACTTTGGTGCAAGTTAAACAATTTTGGATTTAACTTCCCTGATTTTTGCCGGAACCATTTTTGTTGGGTTGGAAATATTTCATTTAGCCCTACAAAATATGCCCCACCATCTAATTCTTGTTCATGGTCTTTTCTCTTAATTATTTTGACCTCTCTCTCTATTTTTTTCTTCATCTAAAGGGAATAAGGGAGAGAGGAAGAGCCCAGCCAAACCTCTTGGGCCTCCTATAGCCGCCGGCCACTAGGCCAAGGCCCAGTCGAACCTCCCCAGCCTAAGCCTAGCCCGTAGCCCCGCACTCTGCTCGTTCCCCTCCTCTCGATCTCTCCATCTCGTCCCCCACACCGCCGCCACTCACACACACACAGACACACACACACACACACAC
>NW_021207481.1:0-1365 GCF_002162155.2 Triticum dicoccoides
CAACCTTCGGTACATCAAAATGCATAAACTCATAATATAACTGTCATCGTAACCTTAAGCGTGCGGACCCTACGGGTTCGAGAACAATGTAGACATGACCGAGACACGTCTCCGGTCAATAACCAATAGCGGGACCTGGATGCCCATATTGGCTCCTACATATTCTACGAAGATCTTTATCGGTCAGACCGCATAACAACATACGTTGTTCCCTTTGTCATCGGTATGTTACTTGCCCGAGATTCGATCGTCGGTATCCAATACCTAGTTCAATCTCGTTACCGGCAAGTCTCTTTACTCGTTCCGTAATACATCATCTCACAACTAACATATTAGTTGTAATGCTTGCAAGGCTTAAGTGATGTGTATTACCGAGAGGGCCGAGAGATACCTCTCCGACAATCGGAGTGACAAATCCTAATCTCGAAATACGCCAACCCAACATCGACCATTGGAGACACCTGTAGTACTCCTTTATAATCACCCAGTTACGTTGTGACGTTTGGTAGTACCCAAAGTGTTCCTCCGGTAAACGGGAGTTGCATAATCTCATAGTCATAGGAACATGTATAAGTCATGAAGAAAGCAATAGCAACATACTAAACGATCGGGTGCTAAGCTTATGGAATGGGTCATGTCAATCAGATCATTCTACTAATGATGTGACCTCGTTAATCAAATAACAACTCATTGTTCATGGTTAGGAAACATACCCATCTTTGATTAACGAGCTAGTCAAGTAGAGGCATACTAGTGACACTCTGTTTGTCTATGTATTCACACATGTATTATGTTTCCGGTAAATACAATTCTAGCATGAATAATAAACATTTATCATGATTATAAGGAAATAAATAATAACTTTATTATTGCCTCTAGGGCATATTTCCTTCAGTCTCCCACTTGCACTAGAGTCAATAATCTAGATTACACTGTAATGAATCTAACACCCATGGAGCTTTGGTGCCGATCATGTTTTGCTCGTGGAAGAGGCTTAGTCAACGGGTCTGCAACATTCAGATCCGTATGTATCTTGCAAATCTCTATGTCTCCCACCTGGACTAGATCCCGGATGGAGTTGAAGCGTCTCTTGATGTGTTTGGTCCTTTTGTGAAATCTGGATTCCTTTGCCAAGGCAATTGCACCAGTATTGTCACAAAAGATTTTCATTGGACCCGATGCACTAGGTATGACACCTAGATCGGATATGAACTCCTTCATCCAGACTCCTTCATTTGCTGCTTCCGAAGCAGCTATGTATTCCGCTTCACATGTAGATCCCGCTACGACGCTTTGTTTAGAACTGCACCAACTGACAGCTCCACCGTTTAATGTAAACACGTATCCGGTTTGCGATTTAGAATC
>NW_021207482.1:0-1819 GCF_002162155.2 Triticum dicoccoides
TGCTGGGTACTTTTCTAGGTACACTTAGCTTTTCAGTTAATATATTCTGGAATTTAATTTAATTCCAAGAATTTTCAGAATATGTTTAAAACTTCGAAAATTCATATTAAATAATTCGTAACTTGGATGAGAATAATGTATATATAAAAATTGCTCAAAACAATTCAACGAATCCAAATATGCACTCCGTTCATCTGTCACGTGCCTCTAGCATGATGAACATGGAACCGTCCCCTCTCTTTCATCTGTCCAAAAAAAATGCCAAACACCGGGAAAACATATTCTGCAACGTGTAGTACCGCGTTAGAACACCCTAGCATTGCATATCGTCGTGCCATGCATGCTGATGCATCTATTTGCTTTATATTTATTGTTTCTTCCCTGTCTTCTCTTCGGTAGACGCCGAGACCGACGTGGTTGCCGAGGGAGCGGGACACTTGCGAATTCGATCACAGGGTCATCAGTGAAGGAGGGGGGCACTTGTGAATTCAATCACATGGTCAGATTAACGAGTAGGGGCCGAGGTGGACGCCATCTGTCTGTGGCACCATTACTCTGTTCAAGCCTCATGGATGAGCATTTTCCCCCTTCTGATCCAGTTTAATGGTTGCAATCTCGACATAGATTCAGTCCACACCATATGATCCAATCCAAACATCATGTACAAGTCTAAGACTTGCAAGCAAGCAAGATGCCAACTTGAACACATCACCACATCATTTGAAATCAAACATCATCCATGCATAGTTTTCAAACATCATCTGTTCAGCACAGGGACATCTGGGGTGAAGTGGGTTTTTGTTTACTCGGTCACACGCATCAACATGGCAGCATTGGACCCACACGGACAAACCAGACCGATTTCGTTCGCTCGTTCATGCTGCTGCATTTGCTGGCATGAACAACGGATGGATGGATACGTGGAATCTGATTTTCAGTTTCGTTAGAGGTGACATTGAATGCCAAAAATCAGTTGGTTGATCTTCAAACTCTCACAAAACACTCTGCAAATTGGCTTAAAACTCTCACAGAACAACATATATACTACTAACTGGACGGGCCGAGAAACCAGTTGCTCCTCTGCATTACTCATGGCCAGTCGATTACAACATACAGTATATACTACTAACTGGAACCAATACAATGTAGGAGCACTTGTATAATTTTGCAAACTTTTTAGATTATGAAAATTTCCAAGTCTTGAATTTTTCAAATTCATGAACTTTTTAATTTCATGAATTGTTTTTCTAAATTTCATGATTTTTTCAAAAGTTATGAACTTTAAAAAATAGAATTTCTGTAAGATTTTTTTAAAAAAAAATAACTTGTTGTGAACTTTTTTCAATTCACAAACTTTTTTGAGTTGATTGAATTTTAAATTCACAAACTTTTTTTCATGTCCATGAACTTTTTTAGAAATATGTGAACTTTTCAAATTCGTGAATTATTTAAACGGTCAAGGGTCAAGTCAACGGTCAACGAGCCAGTCAGTGGTCAGTAGGGTCAAGTCAACAGACCAAACCATGTCCCCTAAAAAATGAACCGATGGCTGGAGCGACCCGAGTGAGCGACCAACTCGCATTCGTGGGCTGGCCCAAAAAGCGTTGCAGTGTTCATAATCAACTCAAAACCAGTTGCTCCTCTGCATCTAGAGTATATATTACAATGTAGGAGCACTTAGCTCCAATTTCAGTCCGGCTTCGGACAACCCTAACACCATCCCTGTCAGACACTGTTGCAGCACACCTTGGCAATTTGAACCGTCACAAACACCCAGATTGAACTGTCATCTCTCTGGAGTGCTCTTCTCTAAATAGCT
>NW_021207483.1:0-2655 GCF_002162155.2 Triticum dicoccoides
GAGGGCTGGGGTTGGGGCCGCATTGCTACGCGTGCTCGGAACGTGCCAGGTGGTCTTGATTGATGTTGCTCCGGGCGCGTTTGGCCGTGTCCGGTCGTTTAACGGCCGGACTCAAAAATTGCCTTAGAAGGCTGCTCTGTACTTCTGCCGCGAGAGCCGCTGTATGTTCCTCCGTTCGGAGGGAGCGTTCTGTATTTCCGTTGACCGTGATGACTCCACGAGGGCCTGGCATCTTGAGCTTGAGGTATGCATAATGCGGCACCACGTTGAACTTTGCGAACGTGGTTCGTCCGAGCAGAGCGTGATAGCCGCTGCAGAACGGGACTATGTCGAAGATTAACTCCTCGCTTCGGAAATTATCCGGGGATCCGAAGACCACTTCCAGTGTGACTGAGCCTGTACAATTGGCCTCAACACCTGGTATGACGCCTTTGAAGGTCGTCTTTGTAGGTTTAATCCTTGAGGGGTCTATGCCCATCTTGCGCACTGTATCCTGATAAAGCAGGTTCAGGCTACTGCCGCCGCCCATCAGGACTCTCGTGAGGTGAAATCCATCGACGATTGGGTCTAAAACCAATGCGGCAAATCCGCCATGGCGGATACTGGTCGGATGGTCTCTTTGATCGAAAGTGATCGGGCAAGAGGACCATGGATTGAACTTCGGGGCGACTGGCTCCATCGCATATACATCCCTCAGTGCACGCTTCCGCTCCCTCTTGGGTATATGGGTTGCGTATATCATGTTTACCGTCCGCACTTGTGGGGGGAAGCCCTTCTGTCCTCTACTGTTCGGCGGTCGGGTCTCTTCCTCGTCATCGTTGTGCAGCCCCTTGTCATTGTTTTCGGCAATTAACTTGCCTGCCTGCTTGAATACCCAACAATCTCTGTTGGTGTGGTTAGCTGGCTTTTCGGGGGTGCCATGTATCTGGCAAGAGCGGTCGAGTATTCGGTCCAAATTGGACGGACCCGGAGTGGTTCTTTTGAATGGCTTCTTCCGCTGACTGGGTTTAGAGCCTCGGAATCCGGCGTTGACTGCCGTATCCTCATTGTTGTCGCCGTTAACGCGGCGTTTGTTTTTGTTTCGACGCGACCTGCCATTGTGGTCCTTAGTATCCGGACTGCCAACATTTTTACTGAGGTTGTTGCTGCGAGCTAGCCAGCTATCCTCTCCCGCACAGAAGCAGGTCATGAGTGATGTGAGGGCTGCCATGGATTTCGGCTTTTCCTGTCCTAGGTGCCGGGCCAGCCACTCGTCGCGGATGTTATGTTTGAAGGCTGCGAGGGCCTCTGCATCCGGACAGTCGACGATTTGATTTTTCTTTGTTAAGAACCGTGTCCAGAACTGTCTGGCCGATTCGTCTGGCTGCTGAATTATGTGACTTAGGTCATCGGCGTCTGGTGGTCGCACATATGTGCCCTGGAAGTTGTCGAGGAATGCGGCTTCTAGGTCTTCCCAGCATCCAATTGACTCTGCGGGCAAGCTGTTAAGCCAATACCGAGCTGGTCCTTTAAGCTTGAGCGGGAGATATTTGATGGCGTGGAGATCCTCGCCGCGGGCCATATGGATGTGAAGGAGATAATCCTCGATCCAAACCGCGGGGTCTGTTGTGCCATCGTAGGATTCAATGTTGACGGGTTTAAACCCTTCAGGGATTTGATGATCCATTACTTCGTCTGTGAAGCATAGTGGGTGTGCGGCGCCTCTATATTGAGCAATATCATGACGTAGCTCAAGAGAGCATTGTCTGCTGTGTTCGGCCCGGCCGGAGTTGTTGTATCCGGCGCGATGGTATTTGTCATGGGTCGTGGGGCGCCCACGTGATCCATAGATAGATCTGGATTGTCTTGCCTTGTCCTCCAATATATCCCGCAAGTCCGGCGCATTCCCTCGTGGCTTCGTACTTTTCGAGCGGTGCCGCGGTACGGTCATGATGGAGGGCCTGGATGCCTCTCTGTCGCGACCACGGGGTGGTCGGTCGGCCATATTGTGCGCTGGTGATGAAGGTATGTATGCTTCCTCCTCTAGTCAAGGGAGCAACTTGCGTTTTGGGTAGCTCTTGGAGGGGCGTTCGAGTTCATACTCTTCGGCCGCGAGGACCTCGGTCCATCTGTCGGCCAGCAGGTCTTGATCAGCTTGAAGCTGCTGCTGCTTTTTCTTTAGGCTATTTGCTGTGGCCATTAGCCTGCGTTTGAAACGCTCTTGTTCGACGGGATCCTCAGGCACGACGAATTCGTCGTCGTCAAGGCTTGCCTCGTCTCCGGAGGGAGGTATGTAATTATCATCCTCGACCTCTTCGTCTGTCGCTTTCTCGTGAGGGCTTGCTTCTGCATCCTCCTGTGCTGAATCTTGCTGGAGGGGATTGTCTTTGGCACTTTCTGGGGTATTATTATCTCCTGTGCCGGAATCTCCATTCTAGCTGTGGCGGGATTTAGAGCGGCGCCGCTGACGTTGGCGCTTGGGCTGTTTCTTTAAGGAATCTGCCTCCGCTGCTTCTTCGCCGTCCCCATCTTTTGGGGTGTCCACCATGTATATGTCGTATGACGAGGTGGTCTTCCAGTGCCCTGTAGGCGCTGGTTCTTGATCGTCTCCGGCATCGTTGTCCATACCGTCGATGTCTTCGGAGTCGTAGTCTAGCATGTCGGTTAGGTCGTCGA
>NW_021207484.1:0-1283 GCF_002162155.2 Triticum dicoccoides
GGCGTGCTGGCCTCTCTGTTTTGCCTAGGTGGGGCTGCGACGTGTTGATCTTCCGAGGCCGGGCATGACCCAGGAAAGTGTGTCCGGCCAAATGGGATCGAGCGTGTTGGGCTATGTGGTGCACCCCTGCAGGGAAGTTAATCTATTCGAATAGCCGTGATCTTCGGTAACAGGACGACTTGGAGTTGTACCTTGACCTTATGACAACTAGAACCGGATACTTAATAAAACACACCCTTCCAAGTTCCACAGACAACCCGGTGATCGCTTTTCCACAGGGCGACGAGGGGAGGATCGCCGGGTAGGTTTATGCTATGCGATGCTACTTGGAGATGATACTTGGAGATGCTACTTGGAGATGATACTTGGAGATGCTACTTGGAGATGCTACTTGGAGGACTTCAATCTACTCTCTTCTACATGCTGCGAGACGGAGGCTGCCAGAAGCGTAGTCTTCGATAGGACTAGCTATCCCCCTCTTATTCTGGCATTCTGCAGTTCAGTCCACCGACATGGCCCTTTACACATATACCCATGCATATGTAGTGTAGCTCCTTGCTTGCGAGTACTTTGGATGAGTACTCACGGTTGCTTTCTCCCCCCCTTTTTTCCCCCTTTCCTTTCTTTCTGGTTGTCGCAACCAGATGCTGAAGTCCAGGAGCCAGGCGCCACCGTCGACGATGATTCCTACTACACTGGAGGTGCCTACTACTATGTGCAGCCCGCTGACGATGACCAGGAGTAGTTAGGAGGATCCCAGGCAGGAGGCCTGCGCCTCTTTCGATCTGTATCCCAGTTTGTGCTAGCCATCTTATGGCAACTTGTTTAACTTATGTCTGTACTCAGATATTGTTGCTTCCGCTGACTCGTCTATGATCGAGCACTTGTATTCGAGCCCTCGAGGCCCCTGGCTTGTATTATGATGCTTGTATGACTTATTTTATTTGTAGAGTTGTGTTGTGATATCTTCCCGTGAGTCCCTGATCTTGATCGTACACATTTACGTGCATGATTAGTGTACGATTGAATCGGGGGCGTCACATTCTTCTTCTTCTTCTTCTTCTTCTTCTTCTTCTTCTTCTTCTTCTTCTTCTTCTTCTTCTTCTTCTTCTTCTTCGTCTTCTTCTTCTTTTTCTTCGTCTTCTTCTTCTTCTTCTTCTTCTTCTTCTTCTTCTTCTTCTTCTTCTTCTTCCCTCTTCTTATTCCTCTTCCTCTTCTTCTTCTTCTTCTTCTTCTTCTTCTTCTTCTTCTTCTTCTTCTTCTTCTTCTTCTTCTTCGTCGTC
>NW_021207485.1:0-3831 GCF_002162155.2 Triticum dicoccoides
ATTCGTCTTCTTTGTTTCGAACGCTCAAGTGGTGCTTTTTCTGTACGGACGAATTCGAGGCGGGGTGGATGCAAATCTACTAGTACTTTTCTTCCTAATTTTGGGTGGGGTGGTTGCTAGTTTCGTGAGGAAACTTCGATTTGTTCATTGAGGCGGTAAACCCCCAAAAATATTTTCAAGGAAGAAACCCTAGATTTGAGGCCGTGTGCAATCACTTCACGAAATCATTAGGGGAATGCGCTAGCTACACCGGTCTAGAATGATTGTGCTGTCTGACTTGAGTTGCTCCTGCTGTCTCCCCTTCCCAGGAATGGCCAAGAAGGTGGATCTCCGGCGAGCCAAGGACGATAAAGGGCAAACCGCACTTCATTTCGCTGCGGCCAAGGGGTGCCTGGACAGCTGCAAGTTCCTGGTGGAGGAATCAGGGCTTGATGTCGATTCCGCCACGAAAACAGGTATGCGCACCTAGTTGGAATCTTATGCGTCCATAGCAGGAAAATTTGTTTCTGTTAGTACCGAGATGTTGTGTTACCCTTGTAGATGTGACATCGATGTTCTACGCCGCATTTGGGGGAAATGTCGAGGTTATGAGGTACCTTCTCGACCGCGGCGCAGACCCATCCACGGCCGATGACAGGGGCTCTGTGTCATTGCACAATGCAGCAGAGGAAGGTGGTCTTTCTCATTCTTGAGTTCACTTTGAGTCCCTGAAATCAAAGGATTGACATTGCCTACATACAAGGAGCTACTCTTCTGCAGAGGCTCTGGTTCTGATCTATTTGGATTTGCACCATGTTTGTTGTGCCTCCAGGACACTGCGAGGCTGTGAGGCTATTGCTGTTGAAAGGGGTTCATGTGGATCCTATGGATCATCGGGGCACACCATTACACTTGGCGGTTGCAAAGGACCATGTTGAGGTTGTGAAGGTTCTGCTGGAGCATGGTGCTAATGTAAGTTGTCTATTCCACTATCAGATAATTGAATGCAATATTATGAATTGGAAAGGCAAACACGATTAACTGCGTTTCGTTTGGTGATATAATGATTTATTCTTGGGGGGGTGTATCAAATATTTGATGGGCTCATTTAAAAATAATCTTTATGTGATCTAGTTAACTCTTTTCAAAACTATGGCTATTTATCTTTTCAGCCCAACAGAGTGGCTAATCACGTCTTTTCACCACTCATGATGGCCGTCTGTGGAAAGGCCTTGAAATGCATGAAGCTACTGATTGAGGTTCCAATAACTTACAGACTTCATGTATTTTCATATGTTTTTTATGTTTAAATGTGTCCTGATTTTGTTGAGTACCTTGTTTTTTCCTTGTCGGGTGTTTCATGACCGAGTAGCTTGGTTTTTCCTATCACTGAAGGTTTTTTTTTACTCCTATTCATTAATAGGCTGGCGCTGATGTGAATGTTCATGGTTACTCTGGACCAACTCCTTTAACGGAGGCAGTTGATGATGGCTTAATGGACTTTGTCATGATTTCACTAGAGGCTGGAGCCGACGCTAACATCCCTAACCAGGTAACTGTAGCTCTGCCCTTGTCTCTCTGTTTACTAATTTTTATTTTATGCTCTCAAATGAATTTCATTTAGCAGTATCTAGGATTCTTACTGCCACTGGGATGAATTCAAGAATATCTCGTTTTCTTACAGAATTTTCAGTTAAAAATAGTAATTTGATGATGTTGACCGCTTTATCTTTTCATCCTGGATCATATAACATATTATGTTCTGTTCTATGATATAGCATGGCGCAGTTCCAATTGAGCTAGCAGCAGCTCGTGGTCAACGTGAGCTTGTTGAAATTCTGTTTCCTAAGACAAAACCCATTCCATCTCAGCCAGTTTGGAGCGTTAATGGGATAATGAATACTGCAAGATCACCACGTATCAAGCATCAGGTGTGTAGATGATTTATCAATTACTTCATTCTGCCATAACCTGTAGTCCTGAAGCTGCATGATTGGTTGATATCTTCTATTTCGAACACAGTACTTCCATACGCTGTATTCTCCTTTACAGAGTGAAAAGATCACCAGGCTGTATGCATACTCATGACCTTTGAACATGCATGGACCGACCCATTTTTTGATGTATCACTGGACCTTCAGTTGTTTCCACTTTGATATCCATAGAAGAAAAATGCAACTAAACATGATAAAACGGGGCAACGGTAGCCTGCCTGCAAGCCTGCATTTTCTTGAGAAATTTAAGAACTGGTAAAAGGAAGTACAGTATCATCATAGGGAAGTTACTAAACCCAGTTGTATAGGCACTCTTTAGATATTACTACATACGGACTGAAATGAGTGAACCAACACACTAAAATGATTCTGTATACATCCAAATCATAAAAAAAGTTAGAACAACTTATAATAGTGAACAGTGGGAGTTCAATCTTAGGATGGCGGACGCTAATACATAAATAGATATATGTATTCAAATTTAGTTGGCATTTTGTTTGACCAAGTTTGCAAAGCTAACTGAGGAAACAGTGTGTATGCCTATTATTGAAGGATTACTGACCAAGAACTTTAACTTAATTTTCCAACTGTAATACTTGGCGTGCTGTTGGAACCTGCCATTCACTATGTATGCATGTAACTGACCATGGTACTGGTCCAGGACGCATCTTCTGTGGAACAACGGATAGCTGATTTGAAGTCACGAGGAAAGGAAGCATTTGGAAAGGAAGACTATATTACAGCGATGTACTTCTATGGCCTGGTAAATGCATGAACCATTTAATGATTTAATACATGTTTTAAGACGTCAGATTTGGGGGTGAAGACGGGCTTGTACTCCCTCCGTCCCATAATGTAAGATGTTTTTTGGCACTACACTAGTGCCAAAAAACGTCTTACATTATGGGACGGAGGGAGTAGTTTTTATTATAGTCTTACTACTTAATTCTCTGAATGATGGTTCATTGAACTGGTTGGTTCTTTGTTTTGGAATTTCCAACATAGAATTATGGTCGGCTTATGTGGGGTGATAGTTGGGTGATTACAATGCATTTCCTAGGATAGATCATTCATGATTTTATCTGGGAAGCCCACAACCACTTTTGTTACTCCCTCCGTCCGGAATTACTTGTCATAAAAACGGATAAAAATGAACGTATCTACAACTAAAATACATCTAGATACATTCATTTCTTGGACGAGTAATTCCGAACGGAGGGAGTACATCAGATCAGATGTTAAACTAAAGAAAAGGCAATGATGTGCTTGACAGAGCCTGTTAGATTAATTTACTACTGCACCAACAGACACCTGAAGCTGAGCTCTCTGGTCGTAAATGCAGGTAATGGATATAGACCCACTTGATGCCACCATGTTTGCTAACCGGAGCCTCTGCTGGCTGCGGATGCGAGAAGGGGACAGAGCTTTGGAAGATGCACGGCAATGCATAATGATGCGGCCCCATTGGTCCAAGGCATGGTACCGTGAGGGCAAAGCTCTCAGTTTCATGAAGGTATGTATAGCTAGCCACTCTCTGTCCAGTTCCCCCTCAGCAATCTGATTCGATACACCTCTTGCGATATTTCGCCCATGCGCAGGATTACAAAGGAGCAGCCGACGCGTTCCTGAAAGCACAGGAACTGGACCCTAAGAGTGACGAGATCACCAAAGCTCTGAGGTAGCAATGCTGGTCACTCACACACTCACTGCCCTGAATGATTAGGCATCCTTTTTGATGCCTTTGATTCTCGCATCTTGCTTGCAGGGAGGCTGTCAGTGCGATGGAGGAGCTGCGCGTGTGATATAAGCAGCTGCCAGTGCCGGGTCGCTCGGAGAGGAGGAAGAAGAGAACGAGACG
>NW_021207486.1:0-1036 GCF_002162155.2 Triticum dicoccoides
AGATATTAACATCATCTTGGGTATGGACTGGATGACAGCTCATCATGCCAAGATTGATTGTTACACAAGATCTGTTCAGCTTACACACCCATCTGGCAAGATAGTCACCGTCTCCACTAGAGTTGCAAAGCGTCAGCTCTATTCTCTTAATGCCAGCCCTCTTCCAGACCTTGAAGATATCCCGGTAGTCCGTGACTTTCCGGATGTCTTTCCAGAGGAACTGCCAGGTGTTCCACCTGACAGAGAAGTAGAGTTTGTCATAGATCTTATCCCAGGAACAGCTCCAATCTCCCGGAGGCCTTACAAGATGGCACCCTTAGAACTAGCCGAGCTTAAGAAACAACTCGATGAGTCCTTGCAAAAGGGTTTCATCCGTCCTAGTTCTTCTCCTTGGGCTTGCCCCGTCCTCTTTGTCAAGAAGAAAGGCGGTACGGACCGGATGGTTGTAGATTATCGTCCCGTTAATTTGGTCACGATAAAGAACAAGTATCCGCTTCCCAGGATCAACGATCTGTATGATCAGCTCGCTGGATCCTCAGTCTTCTCCAAGATGGATTTAAGGTTAGGCTACCATCAAATCAAGATCAGAAACGGGGACATTCCCAAGACAGCTTTTGTCACTCGTTATGGTCAGTACGAATACACCGTCATGTCCTTCGGCCTAACCAACGCCCCAGCCACATTCTCCCGCTTGATGAACTCGATCTTCATGGAGTACTTAGATAAGTTCGTCGTGGTTTACCTCGATGATATTCTTATTTACTCGAAGAACGAGGAAGAGCATGCCGAACATCTTAGACTTGTTTTAGAAAAACTCAGAGAACACCGCCTTTATGCCAAGTTCTCCAAGTGTGAATTTTGGTTGCCAGAAGTGACCTACCTAGGCCACGTAATCTCTGGTAAGGGCATTGCTGTCAATCCCGAGAGAGTTCAAGCCGTTCTCGATTGGACTCCACCTGAGACCGTTAAACAAGTTAGGAGTTTCCTTGGTTTAGCCAGCTATTGTCGCCGCTTTGTTGAAAACTTCTCCAAAGTA
>NW_021207487.1:0-1741 GCF_002162155.2 Triticum dicoccoides
ATAGTTGCAGAAGCTAGTTCAATATTTGACACCTCAAAATCGGCTTCTAAATAGGTCTTTTTGCCCTCTGAAGTTCGTGAACACAGCTTGTTCCAATTTTTCAGGCCAGTTTTAGAATTCTTTGACTCCTCATATCAACTCGGAATTGAGTGATTCTTTTTGCATTGGAAAGCTTGAGTTAGTAGCATTCTTTGAAAGAATTTATCAGAAAATTGTCTCAAACTTTTCAAGAGGAAAGTTGGAGAGAGAGTTGTTGTATATCCTGCTTGGCAGTTGTTTTTCATCATTATTTTCACTGCCGTTGTGATCTTCACTTATATCTTGCTGTCAAGAGCTACTTAGTATCCTTCATTGATGCTAGTTGTGCTACGCCGTGACCTCATTAGTGTTCTAGGCTCGCGTCTCTAGTCCGGTCTAGCCTAGGACTAGCACAGTACCGTCGTTGAGCGTTTATTCAACATTGCATCTTTGAATTGATTATTGCTAATATTTTGCTACCATATATAGCCAACCCAGCTCCACATATTTCTACACCGTGTATACGTACGCTCCCCTGGCAATCGCTTTACTCAATATTCGGAGTTACTTGACACCGCTGGTTGCCGATCACCGCCTGCTGCATGGTAAGAACTTGTAAGACATTGATATTTGCTTTATTGTGAGCGTTTTACCACCACATCCTAGTAGTTATAGGAACATTATTTTTGGGTTTTGTTTAGATTAAAAGTTCGCCATAGCTGCAACTTCGCGTACTTCGTTTGTGTTCAACGACCAGACAAAGGCGTCACAGAACCCCACCTTGATCAATAAACCTTTCATCTTATATTCGCAATATCCAGATTGCAATCTTAGTTTCTTGCTTGTTCTTCGTTTGCTCGCAGGAAACAGACCCTCGTGGTCAGGTTGATCGTGCTCCGGCGTGGTCAATAACCTCTCGGAGTTGGTTTAGCGATTGCTAAGGCGCGACGTCCTCGCACGTTCGTAGTCGGATCGTCAAAGTCGACTTCCACCAAAGCGATATCCATCATCTCATCGAAAGACGGGACACCTTCGCCTCTATCAAGTGGTATTAGAGTTCAGAGTCAATTCATGGGCTTTGTCGATCGCGGGAGACGTGCCACCACCTTTGCAAATACCACAACCATCACGAGAGGTGCACAAACATCCAAATGCACATGATCAGGTTAATGTATCTATACCACCATTTAATGGCCGTTTTAAACCTGCTTTATATATTGAATGGGAGTTCGACATAAAAAATATATTTGCTTCCCATAATTTCGATGAACATAAAAATGTTAAGGTTGCGGTTGGTTCTTTCACTGGTTATGCTTTGGTTTGGTGGAGTGAATATTGTCGGTTACACCCTGATTATATACCTACTACTTGGGATGATTTGAAACTTGCCATGCGACATACTTTCGTCCCTGCTTATTATACTCATGACATGATTAAGAAGTTGCAACACTTAAAACAAGGTAGTGAAACTGTAACAAAATATTATGATGATTTACAAACTACCTTGTTGCATTCCTCTTTAGAAGAAAGTGAAGATGATTTTATGGATAGATTTTGGGGAGGATTAAACTGTGATATTCAAGAGATACTAATTCATGAAGAGTGTTATCCTATGGACCATTTGTTTCATCTTGCTTGCAAAGCTGAACAGGAAATAAAACGACGTGTTGGCCACGAGGAGAACAAGCGCACGGTGCACATTCCAAGAGTTGATATGATTGTT
>NW_021207488.1:0-1260 GCF_002162155.2 Triticum dicoccoides
AGGAGGTTAACATTGGACTGGGATAGTAAGCGATCTAGTGTTGATCCTGGTGTGGAAGCAGCGGTTCTTGAGAGCCTTCATCCACATGGAGATCTTCAGGTGTTGTGCATTAGAGGGCACGGAGGTCCTTCTTGTCCAACATGGCTGGGTGATGAGTTCGCTGCTGAAGGTCTACAAGCTCTTTATCTGTATGGTGTTTCTTGGGAAGTTTTTCCTTCTTTAGGGAAGGCGTGGGATCTTCGTGAATTAAGGTTTGAGCATATTGCCAGGCCGAAGGAGTTTACTATAGAGAAAAGCTTTTGCATGCTAATAAAGTTTGAACTCATTGGCCTAGGAAGTTTTGAAAAATGGATTTTCCCAGCTGAACGAGATTCTTCCCTGGATGGAGAGCGGTTGCCAACGGATGCTCATACGTTCCCTCTCTTGCAAGTGCTGATTATTAAAGAGTGCCCGAAATTCTTAGAGTTTCCAATTTCAAACCATATTCTTTATCCTAAACTACAGGAGCTCAAGATACAGGACTGTCCAGAATTCTTGTCTCCCATCTCCTAGACTGAAAGTCTGCGTAATGTCGAGTTAGCAAATGTGAAACTATTAAAGAGGTTTACATACTCAGGATCATCCGGTGGAGCAGAATTGAAAATTACCGGAGAGAGTGATCTGCTTAGCTTAGACCAAGTGTTACTTTTCAGTAAAGAAACAGGTATTGAGAAGCTGACACTGGACAAGTGCCCACCTCTGGAGTTGAAGCACCTTCTGATGCTAACCTCGCTGAGGACATTGATTGTAAAAGAATCAGTTGGTCTAGTTGGACCACTAGGAGGAGGTCAGAGTGATGTGGAATGGCAACTCCCTGTTGAGTATATCAAGATCTACAAATTAAATGGTAATACTGGCAAGGAACTGACAGAGCTCCTCCCCCACCTCCCAAAGCTCTCCAAATTGGTAATATGGTGGTGTAAAAGCATAAAAAAGCTGGTAGTGGGGGTGGATGTGCAACAAACAACACAAGAAGCATCAGAGATGGGGGGAGGTGAAATAACAGCAGCAGCAGAGGAAGAGGATGATGGGGTGCTGCTCCTCCCAGCTCATCTCTGTGACTCACTACGGGAATTGTGGTTCAATTACTGCCCAGAGCTGGTCCTGGTTGACCCTCCAACTCTTGTTCCTGGTGGAGGATGGCTCCAAGCCTTGCGATCCCTCCAGAGATTAACAATACGGTGGTCCCCAAAGTTTCTATCCACCTTCTCCTTTTCCCGT
>NW_021207489.1:0-1548 GCF_002162155.2 Triticum dicoccoides
TCCGGACTTATGAAAGAACTTCGATACCCTCGTTGATGGTTCCCCCTCCTGAACTCGGTAGTGTTTTATTATAAGACTACCACGTGGTCATGCTTGTCTGGGACAACGTGTTCACATGTTTGTAGCAGAACCAGCTCATGTTTTGGAGCTTGCTATCGTAGTTCATCTCCCGAGAATCCCGCAACGTCATCTCGTCGATTTGTGTTGCAAACTTTCATTTTTCTTCCTAAGACTCGATGAGCCTGGAATATCCTAACACCAACCAGAGCTGAATCTCAGGCAGATATGATGGTTGGAACATTTCCCTAAGAACTATAATATTGGTCTCTCGATAACCGGTAAGGTGGATGTCGTGGCCAACACACCCATCCGGTAGACCTATTATTATAGTATCTTGTTTGAGGAAGTTGGCCACCCCCCCCCTAGGGATTTCGTAGGATTTACTCCCTAGTTGCCCCTATGGATTTTTGTGTTCCCGAAGTCCGACCTTTTACTTGATGTTTTAGATATCAAACCATATCTATGAATGGGTTACACTAGCACGTCAAGGAGAACATTAGAAGCGGAGTGCTAAATGTCTCTCGGTCGATCATCCAGATTTTGTTTCCTTGGCCTCGCTAGGGTGAAATCTGAGTTGATGTTATCTTCCTATGCATCTGCATCGTCCATCGTCATTCATCATGGTAGTAAGTTGTGTTGCCAGGATTTTTGGCACGGATGTTGGTAAAACTTTGATGATTGTGGAAATGCTCAAGTTCTTGAGAGCACGCACAAGCGCTACGTCTTATCATCGGCACTAGCTGGGATTGCCCCAGATTTCCTCGGTTATGCTATAACCACTCCAACAGTGAATTCACTCTCTATTGTTGGGTTCTTCCCCAGTTACCAGAATCATTCCCAGCATTTGCATTTTGTTCCCAGCTTGCACCGCCAATGTGCCATTCTACCATGGGTCTCTTCCATTTCCGGTGATAAGCAAAATTCATCCATTACGTTGTCTTCAACAAGGTAATCCACATCATCCAAGTTTGAGTATGCCATTCTACCGAACCCCTCTAAATGATCGATTATGATTTGCCTTAAGCTGGTATAAAGAGTTTCAATGATCTTTGAATCAAAGGTAATTCTTTTGCCACTTAAGGGGAGATATCTACGAGTCACGGTTCCGAAGGTGTCTCGTTGTGGTATCATGGCAACTCAACTCCTCGCTACGTTGACAACCGATTACCACCTTCTTAAGTGTGGAATTGTTGTCCACCTAGTGAACCTTCGTCATCCGTTTCTTTCCACCCCTCTTGATGTGTATCTCGTGTCTCAACCCGAGAGATGGTCCTATGTCTCATTCCGTGAGTTGTTCGATCTTCAAGAAGATCGACCCTTCTAGAGTCTCCTTCTTCCCTCCATGTCATGTTGGCAGGATTTCTCAAAACAAGACATCAAGACAATGATGGTGAATGAATCAACGTTCAACTGAAGTGCACCCTGGATCGTGAAGATTGTACTAGTTTGCGTTTCCCCTTCATCCTACCCTACGCTTGAATCTCGAGA
>NW_021207490.1:0-1761 GCF_002162155.2 Triticum dicoccoides
CTGACAAGATTGCCATCATGGCAAGCGGTGGCGTCCCTGACGGTCCCTTTTGCACTATTTAGGCGACGCAGACGGGCATTTAATGCCCTTGTCCCCTGTCGTCAGGGTTAGGTATGATACACTGTAGCAGGTAGCTGTACCTACCGCAGCACCTTTCCATTTTTACCCTTGTCTACGTTGCCACCTGTCGGTGACCCCTTAAGCATATAAAAGGAGGCCCATGCGCAACGTAGGGGGGGTTAGCTGGTTAGCTGGTTAGCAGGTTAGCTAGTTAGCCAGTTCAGAGGAGATTCACGCTCGGTCTCGTTAGCTGCTGGGGTGTACTGTAGCACTCCGCGCTCCCGAGCAAGGAATCAATACAAACCACAAAGCAGGAGTAGGGTTTTACGCATCCGTGCGGCCCAAACCTGGGTAAACTGCTCGCGTGCCTCGCCTCGATCCACTCTTTGCACGGCCTCCGCCCTCACCGAATCGAAAGGGACTCGGCTCGCCGGTCCCATAGGTGTTCGTGGATCAGTCCCCCGACAGTCTCTTTACTCGTTCCGTAACACATCATCCCGTGATCAACTCCTTGATCACATTGTGCACATTATGATGATGTCCTATCGAGTGGGCCCAGAGATACCTCTCCGTTTATACGGAGTGACAAATCCCAGTCTCGATTCGTGCCAACCCAACAGACACTTTCGGAGATACCTATAGTGTACCTTTATAGCCACACAGTTACGTTGTGACGTTTGGCACACCCAAAGCACTCCTATGGTATCCGGGAGTTGCACAATCTCATGGTCTAAGGAAACGATACTTGACATTAGAAAAGCTTTAGCGTACGAACTACATGATCTTGTGCTAGGCTTAGGATTGGGTCTTGTCCATCACATCATTCTCCTAATGATGTGATCCCGTTATCAACGACATCCAATGTCCATGGCCAGGAAACCGTGACCATCTATTGATCAACGAGCTAGTCAACTAGAGGCTTACTAGGGACATGGTGTTGTCTATGTATCCACACTTGTATCTGAGTTTCCTATCAATACAATTCTAGCATGGATAATAAACGATTATCATGAACAAGGAAATATAATAATAACTAATTTATTATTGCCTCTAGGGCATATTTCCAACATAGAGGAGATAGGCCAAAAGGAAGGAGGCCTGCGCCCCCCTTCTGATACGAATTGGACAAGGGGTGCAGCCCCCTTTTCCTTCTCCCTCTCCTCCTCTTTCCTTCTCTCCTACTCCAACTAGGAAAGGAGGAGTCCTACTCCCGGTAGGAGCAGGACTCCCCCCTTGGCGCGCCCTTCTCCTAGGCCGACCGCCTCCCCCCTTGCTCCTTTATATACAGGGGCAGGGGGCACCTCTAGACACACAAGTTGATCAAGTTGATTGTCTCTTAGCCGTGTGCGGTGCCCCCCTCCACCATCACTAGTAGAAAAAGGGTCAAATGTGAAGCACATTAGTGCCGGTTTGAATTTGAGTGGGCACTAATGTGACCATTAGTGCCGGTTCCAACGGCTAGGCGGGCGGGCATCATTAGTACCGGTTCGTGGGTAACCTTTAGTACCGGTTCATGCCACAAACCGGTACTAATGAGGCTGTGTCTGCCTATGGTCAGTCTGGGGCCCCCACGAAGACCTTTAGTACCGGTTCATGCCATGAACCGGTACTAGAGTTTCTTTGTAAGCTGATTTTTAGTCCCACCTCACCAAGAGAGAGGCAGTATGAGCGGTTTATAAGCCGTGAGTGCACAGACAATGA
>NW_021207491.1:0-1179 GCF_002162155.2 Triticum dicoccoides
CTAGACTCAACTTCGGCCAAGGAGTTGGAAAGGGGGCTACCTACAGGCAGTCGGCTCTGATACCAACTTGTGACGCCCTCGATTCAATCGTACACTAATCATACACGCAAATGTGTACGATCAAGATCAAGGACTCACGGGAAGATATCACAACACAACTCTAGACACAAATTAAAATAATACAAGCTTTATATTACAAGCCAGGGGCCTCGAGGGCTCGAATACATAAGCTCGAAAACAAAAGAGTCAGCGGAAGCAACAATATCTGAGCACAGACATGAGTTAGACAAGTTTGCCTTAAGAAGGCTAGCACAAAACAACAACGATCGAAAAGGCAAGGCCTCCTGCCTGGGAGCCTCCTAACTACTCTTGGTCGTCGGCGTCCGTCACGTGGTAGTAGGCACCCTCGGGGTAGCAGCAGTCATCAAAGGTGGCATCTGGCTCCTGGACTCCACCATCTGGTTGCAACAACCAGAAAGAAGAAAGAAGGGGGAAAAGGGGGAGCAAAGCAACCGTGAGTACTCATCCAAAGTACTCGCAAGCAAGGATCTACACTACATATGCAACATTATCAAAGGAAGGCTGTATATGTGGACTGGGCTGCAGAAATGCCAGAATAGGGAGAAGGCCTAGTCCTATCGAAGACTAGCATCTTCTGGAAACCACCCTCTTGCAGCAAACAGGAGGGAGTAGAGTAGCATAAAGTAAAGTAGCAGTGGTGTTATCAACCTCGGCCAGAGATCCTTTCTCGACTCCCTGCGAGAAAGCAATCCCAGAGCCATACTATCCAGTTATCATCACAATCAAATCCTCATCACCATCCAGTTCTCATCACAAGTATCCAGTTCTAGTTGTATCGATCGGGATACAACTCCAAGTGTCCGTTACCGTAGGACAGGCTATCGATAGATGTTTTCTTCCCTGCAGGGGTGCACCAACTTACCCACCACGCTCGCTTAACTCCGGCCGGACACACTTTCCAGGGTCATGCCCGGCCTCGGCCAAACAATACGCCGCAACCCGACCTAGACTTAACAGAGAGGTCAGCACGCCGGACTAAACCTATGCCCCCAGGGGTCATGGGCCATCTCCCCGGAAACTCCTGCACGTTGCGTACGCGGCCGGTGAGCAGACCTAGCTACCTCCTTCAACAAGGCAGGCGCTTGCGCAGTCCAACCC
>NW_021207492.1:0-1166 GCF_002162155.2 Triticum dicoccoides
GAATACCGACAAATGAATTGTGATGTGTGAAATCAATACTCCTAGCAACCTCGTTGCTTGGTAGTTAAAGGATAATAATTTTATTCTTAGTATGTTGGTTATTGAATCACCATTCTAAGATTGATCGTGCTACCTAGTCCTTATTTCCTGGTGCACTCTTTGATTGATGAGTTAGGATTTGTCAAGTCCTCGCTCATTTGATCATATCATCTTGCCCTGAAAAGCAAGATTGTTCTCGAGCTTAGTAACATATCGGTGGTTCGTGATTTTCCGAAGATCTTCTCGGAAGTACTACCAGGTCGTCACCTGACCGTTATGTTGAGCCCGTGATCAAGTTGGTTTCTTATGAACCACCTTCTTTCCAAGAATCGGTGTTAGATATCCCTGAGCTAGTTGGTTAAGCTGGACAACAACTTGGAGAGTTGGAAGATAAAAACTTGTCTGACTTAGTTCGTTCCAAAGGGATATTCTTGTCTAGTGTGTGTTGAAGAAAGATGATATCTTCATCGATTGGTCCCTGTGATCAGTTGCTGGACCTATTGTCTTATCAATCCCTTGATTTGAGTGTGGGCTATCGTCAAATCAAATCAGTACCAACGATGCTCGTAATGTTGTCCTACTCGTGGTTGATCCCTCGAGCATACACCATTACATCTTTGGTCTGACCAATGCTATCACCGTGTTCACATGATGGTGGAAGTCCAGTGATATGGAAATTCTGATGAGTTGCTGTTGAGCCCATCAGTAGCATTTTGTCTCCCCCATGAATCATGTTGAACATCAACCTAGTGTTGGAAACTTGTGTAAGCATTTCTTCGTGTTTCGTTCATGAAGCATATGTTTGAATGAAAGTAGTGATTTTCCCTAATTCATGTGCATATGATGCAAGTTGCCGCCATGAATTTGAGGAAGATTGTTTTGTTTCCCTGGAATCATTCCAAATTAGTCATGCACACGTGCGAAGTATTCTGTGGTCTGGAGACTTGCAACCTTCATTCCATATGTGTCCCGAGCACACCAAGCCACTGATTGATTTGTTCAAGGGGAAGAAGTTCCTTCATAAGAGCTAATCATATGACTTATGCAAGGACTTCGTTATCCACGGTGATGGTTCCCAACCAGAACTCGGTAGTGTTTTATTGTAAGACTACCACGTGGTCATGCTT
>NW_021207493.1:0-1683 GCF_002162155.2 Triticum dicoccoides
ACACGACCGAAAGAGCCCCGGAGCGCCGCCCCGATGTTTTCCCCCTCGTCGGCTACCGAGGATCGCCGTCGTCAAATTCGTCGCCGCTCGTCCTTCCCCGAGCTCGCCGTTCATCCCACGGTCATCTACGTGAGCTTCTGATCATCCTCCCCCTCTCCGTTCCCTCTCTGGCACGCCGTAGCCGCCTCGCGCCTCTCGCCCGACTGCGCCGCCGCCTGCACTCGTCGCCGGTGATGCTCCGGTGACCATTTGGTCCCGGGCATCGCGTCAACACGCTCCCCGCATCGCGTAGAGGCCGTAGGTGCTAGCGCCACGCCGACTAGGCCACCGCAGCCCCGCGCACGAGCTGGCCGAGCTTCAGCCTCCGCCTGGCCTCGTCGCCGGCGAAGCTCGGGCCACTCCCCGGCCAAGCCACCACCATGGCTGGGTGCGGGCGATCACCAGCTGCCCGTAGCTGCCCTCCGCGCAGCAAATGGCGCCCTGTGGGCGAATCCCGCAGCACGCCGCCGCGTCTGTCCTCGCCGGCGGCTAAACGCCGGCGGGTTGACCGCTCCGACCGGCGGGGGTTTGACCTCTCTCTCTCACTGACGTGTGGGCCCAGGCGCCTGCTTAATTAGTATTAGGTTAATTAGTGTTAATTAATTTAGTTAATTAGGTGAGCCACTGACATGCGGGCCCCGCTCGGCTAACTAAGTTAGTTAGGGCTAACTAACCCAGTTAGTTGACTGGGTCACTGACCAGTGGACCCCACTGGTCAGGTTTGACCAGCAGCAGCGTCTGTTGACCTGCTGACGTCATAGTGATGCAGTGCTGACGCAGTAACTCTTTTTCTGTATTTATTCTTATATAGGAAATTCCAGAAAATTGTAAAAACTTCTAAAAATCATAGAAAATTAACCGTAACTCCAAATTTAATAAATTATATATGAAAAATTATCAGAAAAATTCAAGGAATCCATCTGTACCATTTTCATGCATGTTAGAACAACTTATCACTACTGTTTAGAGCAAATGAAGTGAATGGCATTTAAATAATCATATATGGAGTTTGAATTTGAATCTTGTATTCAAACCAACTTCATTTAATCTGGTTTTAGATGCATTAGCCCAAAACACATTCATTTTGCCATGTCATAGCATGCATCATATTGTGCATTGCATTGATCGTGTTTTTTCTGTATTGCCGGTATTTGTCCCCTCTCGATAGACGTGTACCGATGATGTGATCGTTGACACTGATGAAGACTCAATGTTATCTTCAGAAGTGCCAGGCAAGCAAAACCCCCTTGTTCATTCCGATACAATCCTACTCTCTCGCTCCTGCTCTCTTTTACTGCATTAGGACAACACCGATTCATCTGTTACTTGCTGCGGTAGCTGAACCCCTTTATCCTCTGCATGACCTGTCATTCCACAGTAAATAGATGAAACCCACTAGCATGAGTAGGAGTTGCTTGAGCCCTGTTGTGCCTACTCATTCATGCTTGTTTGTCATGCCTGCTACTGCTTAGAGTTGAGTCGGGTCTGAATCATCGGGGATGAATCAGAGGTGTATGAACATGTCCTACGGTGTGTGAGCTAAGCGTGTGAACACGATTTGGTAAAGGTAGCGGTGAGAGGCCATGTAGGAGTACATGGTGGGTTGTCTCATTGCAGCCGTCCTCAGGAACTGAGTTCTGTGTT
>NW_021207494.1:0-748 GCF_002162155.2 Triticum dicoccoides
CCGATGTTCCGTGTCAGATGGGCCAAGAACGTCATAAAAGAAGACCGGTATTTCACCACCATGGTTATACCCGAAGCCAAATCCAAGACCGCGGGCGCAAACGTCACCGCGAAAAATGAGCCATGGGTACTGGCTTCCCAAGTGGACCAATGCTTCTTCATTACCGACCCGCCAAAGCCCAGTCGTGTTGTCATGAGGAGAGGCAAAAGGAAGATCATCGGAATGGATGGAGTAGCCAATGAGCAAGACTTCGACAAGTACGGCGACCCGAGGATCGAACATGACGACGATGATGAAGTAGCAGCATACACCACAAGAAGAATCAGGACCACCCTACCTAAAGGACGTCCGTTCCACAGAAGAACTCCATTTGCGAAAAAGAAGGGCAAGAAGATTGTGAACAGATAGCTAGCTAAGATCGATTGTATTTAAATCGTAGCCTTCATTTCTCGATTGTATTTCATGGGTACTTTTTGAACTATCATGAATATTTTTAAATTTCATGGACACTCGATCTCGATCCCCCTCCATCTCGATCGCTATCCCACCTCGCCAGATCCGGCCCCCCTCGCCGCCGAGCACCCCCCAGTCCACCGGCCGCCGCCGCCGACCCCCGCACCCTCGATTCCCCTACCCAACCGCCGCCGACGACCCCCCGCACCCCGCGCACCGTCTTATAAAAAAAATTAGTATCAAACAGCTTCTTAAATGCTACTGTCTTATAAAAAAATATTACTGTTATTATTTA
>NW_021207495.1:0-895 GCF_002162155.2 Triticum dicoccoides
GCCAAGAGCTGCGGGTTGGCCTCAGCTCCACTCCGGTGGTCTCCGCGGCCCCTCTGGTGGCCGAAATGACCAAAACCACTTCCGCCGCCGCGTCGGGCTCGCCGGCGACTAAACGCCGGCAGCCGACATTAACTTTGACCACGGGTGGGCCCTGGTTGACTCCCCTGAGTCAATGACAGGTGGGGCCCAGCCCTGTTAATTAAACAGGATTAGTTTTAATTAAGTTTTAATTAAAATAATCACCCTGACATGCGGGACCCACTGTCAGGTTTGACCTGGACCAGTTCCGTTGACCTGCTGACGTCACACTGACGTCAGGCTGACGCAGTAATTGATTTTCTGGATTTAAATTAAATCAGGAAATTCCAGAATATTATTTAAACTTCAAAAATTCATAACTTTTATTCTGTAACTCCAAATTGGACAAATTATATATGAAAGATGATCAGAAAAATCCAATCTATCCATTTGTACTATTTTCATGCATGATCAAACAAGTTAAATTGATGTTTTAAGCAGAACAAGAAAAGGCACTTAAAAAGGCCATATTTGAATTTGGAATTTGAATCTTTGATTCAAATTTGTTCAAACCCTTCTGGCTTTAGTTGCATTAGCCCAATACACTCATATTGCCATGTTTCATGCATGCATCATATTGTTGCACATTGTTTGGTGATGCTTGTGTATCGATGCCCTTTGCGACAGGTTCTGTCCCCGAGGAGTACCGTGATTACCCTAACGAAGAACCGTATCCGTGCATCGAACCATCAGGCAAGCAACCAACCATTTGATCATATCGATACAATCCCATGTTCTCGCTCCTGCTCTCTTTTACTGCATTAAGACAACGCGATTCAAACTGCTGTGTGCTACGGTAGTTGAACCCATTTCCTCT
>NW_021207496.1:0-1853 GCF_002162155.2 Triticum dicoccoides
TCTTTGAAGTACTTTGTGTTGGTTGGATGAATCTGAGATTGTGTGATGCATATCGTATAATCATGCCCACGGATACTTGAGGTGACAATGGAGTATCTAGGTGACATTAGGGTTTTGGTTGATTTGTGTCTTAAGGTGTTATTCTAGTACGAACTCTTTTATAGATCGATCCGAAAGAATAACTTTGAGGTGGTTTCGTATCCTACCATAATCTCTATGTTTGTTCTCCGCTATTAGTGGCTTTGGAGTGACTCGGATATTTTCATATTTTATACTCGATATAGCATGGAAAAACTCTTAACCCAATAGTTCAATAAAGTTCCTTTCTTCATCATGGCTAAATAAAGTCGCGGTTACATTGATAGACTGTAGAATCTTCTACTCCTCTGTTCCTAAATATAAGTCTTTCTAGAGATTTCACTATGGTCTACATACGGATGTATATAGACATAGTTTAGAGTGTAGGTTCACTCTTTTGCTCCGTACGTTGTTTCTTATTGAAAACTCTAAAAAGATTTATATTTAGGAACGGAGGGAGTAGATGGTACAGAAGACTACCTCCCGTGCTACATTTACATTCAAGATTTCTTCTACTGCATAGTGGCATCAAAATAGAGGAAAGGAAGTGGTACAGGATGCAAAGTTCCTAATTACGTACTGTTGTGCAACTTTGGCCGGATCAGAATTGACTTCCTGTTCCTGAGGTTCAGGCAAGGCGATTGCTTGATCACCAGGTGACAGGAATGCTAGGGCCTTTATCTTGATCTGCTCGTAGAGACGAATGGCTTCCCTGAGCTCGTCCGCTGCACTGGGACCATGGTTTCGCCATGAATCAATCACTCGCTTTTGGAACTCCATGTTAGATTGATCTCTCCACCAATGGGCCCAACGGCTCATTGGGCCCTTGACCCACACCCTGATCGGGGGCGTCCAGCCCAAGCAAGGCTGGTGGGCCCCTGTCGCGCAGTGCTATAAAGAGAAGGTGGGGACCAGGGGCACAGAGTACGAGGTTCGTCGCCGCCACTGTTCCCCACTTCTAACCCTAATCCGATCCAGAGGGAGGCACTGAAGCGACGGGAAGCGCCACCAGCCACTCCACCGTCGCCACTCATGCACTCACCACTCTCTGTCATCACCGGCTATCATCACCATGGCTGGCACCGGGAGTTACTCGATATGAAGGAAGTGAAGGTATCTTGTACTCCTCATCCCATCTACCCTTAAGGATCTAGCCTAGACGATCCTACAGAGTTTAACAATGGTATCAGATTCGAACTAGGCTAAGTTCCGGGTAGAAAAGAATCACAGAGAAAGAAAAATTCCCCTCCCACAAGAACCCTAAAGTTACAGGCAAAGAAATCACCGGAGAGGGCCTCGTGCTCGCCGGCAAAGTGCGCCGCCACAAGGCCGCGCCTGTTCCTCTCGATCCAGACGGGCATCGGCATGCCGAGCCGTCCGGAAGGAGAACCAACCCCATACAGGGCAAAGAGCACCACCACCGAGCCATTCGACGGTGGCGCGCTCACCGCAAGGGGAACGCGCGACCGGCGAAGGGGTCGGCAACGGCACCGCCACTCCATTCGTGAGATGATAGGAGCTTGGGGGGCATGACGCACTGGCGTCTCTCTCGCTCGCGCTGGCGGTGGTAACTAGAAAGAGGGAAGCGGGATGGAGAGAGAATGGCCGGCACCGTCGCGGTAGCTTTTGGCGCTGTCGCCGTCGGGCGCGAGTGGAGCAGAGACCGCTCCGAGTCTCTCTCTGTCACAAAAAGGTAAAAGAGAGAAGGGGGAAGGGAGAAAGAAGCCAGGCGCGGCGTGGTAGCCTTGGCGCTGACGCCGGCGGCCGGGCAGTCG
>NW_021207497.1:0-890 GCF_002162155.2 Triticum dicoccoides
AAAAAAAATGGTTAAATCTGGTCAAACTACTTATTCAAGAAGTATTAATGTTACTACATAATTACTCAAGAATATTAGTGTTACTAAATAATTATTTCAATTTTTTGAATTTTGGTCAAATCTGGTCAAACTGTGGTCAAACTATGGTCAAACTTATTCAAGAAATATTAGTGTTACTAAATAATTACTGTTTTTTAGAATAATAGTTTCAAACTCAAACAGTGAAATGTGTGACTTAATGCTCAACCTAAACTCCTGAGGGTTAATAGGATTGACATCTTACTATTGTCAGGAAAACAACAAGTGCAGACTTGGAAATGAAGGAGAATAGAACCCGAAAGTTAAGCGTGCTCGGGCTGGAGTAGTGAGAGGGATGGGTGACCGGTCGGGATGTTAGATGATTTGGAATGAGTGATCCACACTTGAGCCTTTAAGAAAGGTGATTAGAGACTAAATCACCAAATAATTCAGAAAAATTAAAAATTGAAAAAAAAATAATCAAAAAAATTTCCAAAATTTTCAATAAAAACCTTTAGTACCGGTTGGTAACACCAACCGGTACTAAAGGTCCCCCCAACCAGTTTTAAAGCTCCGTTTGCTACTAGTGGTTCTAGTAGCAAAGAACTAACATGGCATTGTGGTAATATCACACAGATCACCTGCAAACTGTAGTCTGGCACTGCATGTCAGTTGCAAAATTCACAGCTGAAATCGCTATGTAGTATGTGACGTGGTTTAGAGTAATATGATAAACCACATGGACCTCCAAAAAACTGTAGGTGGCAATGTGTTTGGTTTATCATGTGTAAATTCTGAAGTCAGAAACGGGCCCCACATGCCACTTACAACATCAAAAGCACAAATATTGCCAAGTTGTATGATATATGACC
>NW_021207498.1:0-1260 GCF_002162155.2 Triticum dicoccoides
AATTTTTTCCTTGTCTTAAACGCTGCAATTTTTGAAGCAATTCACGTTGATAATATGGTGGAACCCAACGCGTACGCATAGCAGTTTTCAAAGCAGCCCAAGTAGTTGGAATAGGATATAATCTACAATGTTCAGACCACCATACACATGCAAAACTAGTGAAAGCACAAACAGCAGCAGCAACTCGTCTCTCCTCAGGATATTGTAAACATGTAAATCGTTGTTCAGTTTCTAACTCCCAAGTAAGATATATATCAGGAACATATCTACCCTCAAATGGTGGAATATTCAATTTCAGTTTAGGAATATGGACATCATCTCGTACCTGAGGTGGTGGTGCAGGCCTACCATTACGAATATATACCTGAGGTCGACCTGCTGGTGGTGGTGCTGGTGGCTGCTCGTAGATCTGATTTTGATCAACCTCATCCTCATAATCGCCCGCATACTCATCATCCTCCTGGGTACCTGCAACAGCAGTAGCAGGAGCCACAGAAGTATCAACAGCAGCACCAACAGTTTGGCCAAACGCAAGAGGAACACGGCTCGCTCGGCGAAGGTCTATTTCGCGACGTGGAGGTAGTCGTTGTTGTTGTTGTTGGAGAGGTGCTTAGGTGCAGCGGGTGGTGGTGGTGGAAGACGCGCGAGCAATTCATTAAATCTGTTATCGAGCTTTGTTTCGAACGTCTTCTCAAGGCCAGTGATCTTCTCCATGGCCTCTTCAAAATTGTTCAGCACATCTTGCACCTGTTCAGTCATCATTTGCTGAAACTTATCATGAAGCTCCTTGTTCGATAAATTCTCCCAGTCAATCTCGTCGGCTTGTGATCCTGGCATGTTAGCAGCAATAGAAACACACAAGAATATGATGCTACAGACTACTAAAAAGTGGTGGTGGTGTATCACAAATCCGTCAAGCAAATCTCAAATTCTTACCAGTTCTTACCCAGCAGCAGGCGGTGATCGGCAACCGTTGTAGTCAAAAACTCTCAAAGCTTGGATAGAGCGATTACCAGGGAGAGTCAAACACACGACGTAGATGTATGTGGAGCTGGGAAGGCTTATAGTATGGTAGCAAAAAGGGTCAGCAATAATCAATTCAGAGATGCAAAGTTGAATAAACGCTCAACGACGGTACTGTGCTGGTCCTAGGCTAGACTGTGCTAGAGACGCGAGCCTAGAACACCAACAAAATCACGGCGCGGCACGTAAACAAGGGAAAAGCACACTCTGAAAAAAAAAATTCGCTCTTTTTTTTTG
>NW_021207499.1:0-986 GCF_002162155.2 Triticum dicoccoides
TCAGGCTGACGCAGTTAAATCATTTTCTGGAATTATTTTAATTCTAAATATTCAGGAAATTTCAGAAAATGCCCTAAACTTCAATAAATCATAGAAATTCAACCGTAACTCCAAATTAAATAATTTATATATGAAAAATTATCAGAAAAATTCAAGGAATCCATCTGTACCATTTTCATGCATGTTAGAACAACTTATAGCTGCTGTTTAGCACAAATCAATTAAATGGCATTTGAATAATCACATATGGAGTTTGAATTTGAATCTTGTATTCAAACCAACTTCATTTAATCTGTTGCTAGTTGCATTAGCTCAAAACACATTCATATTGCCATGTCATAGCATGCATCATTTTGTGCATTGCATTGATTGTGTTCTTCTTTGTTGCCGGTATCTGTTCCCTCCCGGTAGACGATGTTTCGACGTTGTGATCGTTGACACTAACGAAGACTCAATGTTATCTTCAGAAGTGCCAGGCAAGCAAAACCCCCTTGTTCATTCCGATAAAATCCCACTCTCTCGCTCCTGCTCTCTTTTAATGCATTAGGACAACACCGATTCATCTGTTACTTGCTGCGGTAGCTGAACCCCTTTATCCTCTGCATGACCTGTCATTCCACAGTAAATAGATGAAACCCACTAGCATGAGTAGGAGTTGTTTGAGCCCTGTTGTGCCTACTCATTCTTGCTTGTTTGTCATGCCTGCTACTGCTTAGAGTTGAGTCAGGTCTGATTCATCGGGGATGAATCAGAGGCGTGTGAACATGTCCTACTGTGTGTGAGCTAAGTGTGTGAACACGTTTTGGTAAAGGTAGCGGTGAGAGGCCATGTAGGAGTACATGGTGGGTTGTCTCATTGCAGCCGTCCTCAGGAACTGAGTTCTGTGTTTGTGATCCATGATTCAGCTGCTACCACGCATTGGGCCCGAAACCAATGGACCCTCTCGGCTTCTTGATCACCCTTGTCCTCTGTCCAGGAGTTGCAAG
>NW_021207500.1:0-917 GCF_002162155.2 Triticum dicoccoides
ACCATGACCACCAATCGTCAGTTTTGCTGTTGGAATTCAGAACTTGGTTGTTGCATCCAAACTACTTCGAGGAGCAACAAGCACCGCTGAGAATGCTAAACTAAAAATAAAAGTTGTAGAAAAACAAAAGTTTGGAGGTGTTGTAGAAAAACAAAAGTTTGGAGGAGTATGCAGACGTGATTGCACGACCGGGTCGGCATAGGATTGTTCCCTTTAATTTCTACAGAACCATGACCGCCAATCGTCAGTTTTGCTGTTGGAATTCAGAACTTGGTTGTTGCATCCAAACTACTCCGAGGAGCAACAAGCACCGCTGAGAATGCTAAACTAAAAATAAAAGTTGTAGAAAAACAAAAGTTTGGAGGAGTATGCGGATGTGATTGCACGAACTGTGTCGGCAAAGGATTGTTCCCTTTAATTTCTACAGAACCATGACCACCAATCGTCAGTTTTGCTGTTGGAATTCAGAACTTGGTTGTTGCATCCAAACTACTTCGAGGAGCAACAAGCACCGCTGAGAATGCTAAACTAAAAATAAAAGTTGTAGAAAAACAAAAGTTTGGAGGTGTTGTAGAAAAACAAAAGTTTGGAGGAGTATGCAGATGTGATTGCACGAACCGTGTCGGCAAAGGATTGTTCCCTTTAATTTCTACAGAACCATGACCACCAATCGTCAGTTTTGCTGTTGGAATTCAGAACTTGGTTGTTGCATCCAAACTACTCCGAGGAGCAACAAGCACCGCTGAGAATGCTAAACTAAAAATAAAAGTTGTAGAAAAACAAAAGTTTGGAGGAGTATGCAGATGCGATTGCACGAACCGTGTCGGCAAAGGATTGTTCCCTTTAATTTCTATAGAACCATGACCGCCAATCGTCAGTTTTGCTGTTGGAATTCAGAACTTGGTTGTTGCATCCAA
>NW_021207501.1:0-1790 GCF_002162155.2 Triticum dicoccoides
GCGGTCTTGGATTTGGCTTCGGGTATAACCATGGTGGTGAAATACCGGTCTTCTTTTATGACGTTCTTGGCCCATCTGACACGGAACATCGGGACCTTCTCTCCAGCGTAGCTCAGCTCCCAGATCTCCTCGATCCTTCCGTAGTATCTGTCCTTGTCGTTACCGGTGTAGGATTCCATCATTACCCCGGAGTTCTGATAACCATCGCTCTTCATGTCCTTGGCCTCGGTGTAGAATGTGTAGCCGTTGATATCGTACGCCTCATAGGTCATCAGGTTGTGCTCGGCGCCCTGTGACAAGGCGAATATGAGTTGTTCTTCCGCGGAAGAATCCTCATGTAAAGGGTACGACAGAAGCTTATGCTTGAACCAACGCGTGAAACATGAGTTGTGCTCTTTGAGTGTATCTCCGTCCGTCCTCTGTTGGCCTCGGTCATTGTACGTCTTTTTAATAAAGGTTTTGTGCTCTACCACCCAAGGATCGACCACGTCTATGTGTTGTAGCGCGACTAGGTTTGCTCTTTCAAAGTCGGCGAGTCGACCCTCGAAGTCGACATGCATTTCGCGGCGACCCTCACGGTGACCCCATCCAGCGAGCCTGCCGAAGTGCCTGTTGACGGGCAGACCAACGGGGTTCTCGATGCCTAGATAATTCGTGCAGTAGGAGATGCACTCTTCGGTCAGAAATCCCCTGGCTATGCTTCCTTCTGGACGTGACATGTTGCGAACGTATCCTTTGATGACACCATTCATCCTTTCGAACGGCATCATGCTGTGCAGGAACGTCGGCCTGAGTTGGATGATATCCTCCACTATATGGACCAGCAGATGCACCATAACGTCGAAGAATGCGGGCGGGAAGTACATCTCAAGCTCGCATAGTATCACCACGATCTCTTCCTGTAGCCTTCTGAGTTGCCTCACGCCAATCGACTTCCGAGAGATGACGTCGAAGAAGTTGCATAGGCCAAATAGCGTTTCACGGACGTGCGCGTCCATGATCCCACGGATTGCAACTGGAAGTATCTGCGTCATCAGCACGTGACAGTCCTGAGACTTCATCCCGCTGAACTTCTGCTTCGCTGGGTCTAGGTATCTGCTTATCTTCCCCGCGTAACCGTAAGGAAGTTTTACTCCTAGGAGGCAGGTGAAAAACTGCTCGATCTCCTCCTGACTTAGAGTGAAGCACGCGGGAGGGTAGTCATTTTCGGTCTTCTTGGCCTTTTTGCCTTTGCGACGACTTTCTGTGTCCTGCTTCGCCTCATCATCATCATCATCATCATCATCATCATCATCATCATCATCATCATCATCATCATATATATAGCGTGAAGCTCCTGCCTGATGCCCATTGATTTCAAGTCTGCCCTTGCTTTCGGCCCATCTTTGGTCCTCTCTGGCATGTTGAGCAGGGTACCAAGCAGACTCTCGCACACGTTCTTCATGATATGCATGACATCAAGGCTGTGAGGCACACGGTGGATCTTCCAGTACGGCAAGTCCCAGAAAACAGACCTCGTTTTCCATACCTTCAGCAGCGGCTCTGGCGCCTTTCGCTTCTTTCCCGGCTCTGGCGCCTTTTGCTTCTTTCCCAGCAGTGGGCAGTCTTTCCAATTTTTCAACAGCTTGTCTATTTCCTCGCCGCTCCTCGTACACGGGCGTTTTCGGGGTTCGGTTTCACCATCGAACAGATCCTTGCGTTTCCTCCACGGGTCATCATCGCGAAGCCACCTTCGATGTCCCATGAACACGGTTTTCGAAGACCCGGGATCTCTATCTAGCTGGCGATAC
>NW_021207502.1:0-1467 GCF_002162155.2 Triticum dicoccoides
ACCATAATTATCTATGCAATATTTGACACGGTCCGAACATTTTGTTTTAAAGTTTGAAAACTTTGTTTGTTTGCCAAAAATTCAAATTTAAATTCGAATTGTTTTGAACTAACGCGAGATTAGCGACAGTAACGGAGGTGACATGGCGTCATTAGTAGAGGTTACTGTAGCTTGCTTATCCGGGCGTCACAATTCTCCTCCACTACAAGAAATCTCGTCCCGAGATTTAAGAGGGGAGTAAGGGGGAAAGTTCTGGTTATTCTAATGGATCTTCTCGCAGAAGTTAATCCCTTCCATTGATGTCTTCAATTCTTTATTCCAAAGCATCATGACGAAGTTGTCATCCTTTCTTCGGGGAACTTCATCATACTTACGAATAGGTACGGGGCATCTCTACAATGATAGGATGTTATAAGGGAAATTCATCTGGGGGTATCCCAAGAATGAACATATGAGTATCTCTCGAGTTGATCAAATGACACACATCGAGAGCAAAGTAAGACGGTGTAATAAGAAGTTTCAAGCGGATAGGCAATCATTCATTGCCTGAAGCAGAGTGCGAAAGGGGTTCAGAGCAACGGGAATAAGTATTGTGTCCGATACCAGAATAGATCAACAGGCAAGTGGCCCGTGAATTATATACAAAGTCAAGCATGAGGAATAACTTTGACATCAGGTTGTACAGGAGAGTCAGGTTTCGATCCTGTGGAACTATGGGTTATGGGCCCACCATGTGGGTTAAAAGTAGGAAGGCGGTGATGTCTTGCACGATCATGCAAGTAAGGCATGTCAGAGGTTAGACTGTCAGTTATATGTCAGCAACTACATCGGTACCAAGGCGAGGGACAAGGAGAACCATTTTCCTGCTCGTTGAAACGAGGCGGACCAATAGGCAAAGTTCTCGTCCATCGATGGTTACTGAAATGTCATCAACAATAGTAACAGGGTCTTACTGACAGAGTTGTACATCGAGGTGTTTACATAAGCAGGAGAACAATACTGCTTAGTTTATATAGATCACAAGAATGTCAAACACAACAATGGAAAGGAAAATATGAATATCAGATTAAACAGAACAATGGAAAGGAAAATGTGTTAAAACGCATAATTCAAGGGTATATCCTTCCCTAGGACAAGCAGAGCAAGATATCCATGACAGGATATAAAGTAGACAACCATTTAGGTAAGGGGGGAGGAATCTCATGATATTACCCATACAACGGTGTTAGGATAAATGATAAACAAAATTTAGCATCGTGCTTCAAATGTTCCTGTTGAAAATCGGAGTACCATTGACATGCTTCGAGGTAGCATTGACATGGTCTTCAGGTGAAGATCAAACTTTGGAAACACGAAGGATCCATCAGGGATAACTTGTAGAATAAGTTTTACAATTTCCCTATGGATGAACGGATAACCTTGCTGAAAAGGAATCTATAATGATAGGTCCTCCAGCCGGGGGGGGGG
>NW_021207503.1:0-1078 GCF_002162155.2 Triticum dicoccoides
GAACCGTTTTCACAACCTGCTCCCGCACACATCGCGAGGCGGTTTCCTTGGCATGTCTTGTCAAAGCAGAGATCGTGTCCCCTTAACGCGGGATCCTCTTCAATACGAGCGTGGGTAGCCCAAGCGCACCATCAATTATGGTAAGTGGGGAACGTGCATGCTCCCTTAGGCAAGCGGGGAGGCATAAAGTTTTATCGCCTTTATAAAGGGGAAAAGCCTCCTCCTTTCTACCCACGCCTTCTTCTACTTCTGGTCGCCCCTTTCCTTTCGCCCGAGCCCTAGCACCCAAGCATTCATTCTACCCACCAAAAAAATATCCTCCAAAAATGTCCGGATCCAGAGAAGGGGGCAAGTGGATGGCCTCCTCCGTCCAGGAGAAGGATATTAAAAAGCTGCGGGTGGCCAATATCTGGCCAAGAAAATCGGCCACCGACTTCCAACGGCGGGAAAAATTGTCCCTACTCTGGAGCCCCATGGGAGAGTCATTTTCCTCCCCCATTTCTTCCGCGGGCTCGGGTTCCCCCTCCACCCTTTTGTTCGCGGCATCATGTATTACTACGGGATTGATTTTCACGATCTATCCCCCAATTCCTTCCTCAACATCTCGACATTTATTGTCGTGTGCGATGCCTTTCTCCGTATCTCGCCACACTTCGGGCTATGGCTCAAGATCTTCAACGTGAAGCCCAAAGTGGTGAGTGGCGAACATGCCGAGTGCGGAGGCGCCATGGTGAGCAGGATTCCCAAGGTCACATGGGTGACGGGTACTTCCAATGACTCCGTCAAGGAGTGGCAGCAACAGTGGTTCTATATTACTGAGCCGCGCGGCAAAAAGTGGGCCGCTGCTCCTGAGTTTCGATCTAGAGCCCCTTTGCGGCTCACGTCCTGGCCCAAGAAGGGCGTGAACTGGTCGTCGTCCGACGAACTGTCAGTGATCCAGGCGCGTGTCAAAGGTATGGAAGACAAGGCCATCAGGCTTGTTGACGTGGTCCAGGTGATGATGGTCTGCCTGATCCTTCCTTCCTAGCACAGAGGCTGTGATTTGTGGGAGTATGACCCGGCCGAGCACCAGACCCTG
>NW_021207504.1:0-761 GCF_002162155.2 Triticum dicoccoides
CCCCCTCGCCCCCTGCACCTCCCCTCTCTTCCCCTGGACCCCGTTCCCTCCTCTGCTTCCCTCCCGCGCACACCACCGAGCGGAGCTCGCCGTCATCGTCGCCGTACCCATGGCCACCGGCCACCCCTAGCCTCGCCGATGCACCCAGGAGCTCCACCTCGACCCCCTCTTCCTTCCCACCGATCCACAGCCCTCCGGAAGCCCTGCATCGCCGCCATCGCCATCGTCTTCTACCTCGGACCCGCCGGCCATCTTCGTCAAATTCGCCGGCTCCGGACCGTCCCCGACCTCGCCGAGCGTCCCCTCGTCATCGCCGTGAGTCACTGACCCTCTCCCCTAACTCAGCATGCTTCCCTCCATGCCGTAGCGCCGTTCCCCACGAGCACCGAAGCCACCGTCCGCCATTGCTGCTGCACGCATAGCCTCCGTGCTCCCCTGGCCCCACTGAGCTGCTCTTAGTGCTCCCCATGACTAGCAGGTGCTGCCCAGCCTCTCAGCTCGCTCGCTCGCCAAGCGTAGCCCCGTGCCCGTGCTGGCCCGAACTCCGGTCGCCGCCGCGGGCCCCGTTCCGGTGAGCTCGGGCCACCTCAGCCCCTGCCGTTTGCACAGATGGATGCGGGCGACTCCCAGCTACGCGTAGAGCCCCTCCTCCGTCCGTTTGGTCGTCGGAGCACGAAACCCGAAGGCCTCCGCCGCCTCGGCCTCGCCGGCGACTCACCGCCGGCGGGTTAGGCCCTGTTGACCAGGGGTTTGACCCCCCC
>NW_021207505.1:0-1139 GCF_002162155.2 Triticum dicoccoides
TAAATAAGATGATCCCTTATAAAATTTCAAGAAGTGTTCTCCCCTAACTGTGCACCGTTGCTACAGTTCGTCGTTTCTAAGCACCACGTGATGATCGGGTGTGATGGATTCTTACGTTCACATACAACGGGTGTAAGACAGTTTTACACAGCGAAAACACTTAGGGTTAACTTGACGAGCCTAGCATGTGCAGACATGGCCTCGGAACACGGAGACCGAAAGGTCGAACACGAGTCGTATGGAAGATACGATCAACATGAAAATGTTCACCGACGATGACTAGTCCGTCTCACGTGATGATCGGACACGGGCTAGTCGACTCGGATCGTGTAACACTTAGATGACTAAAGGGATGTCTAATCTAAGTGGGAGTTCATAATTTGATTAGAAATTTATTATCATGAACTTAGTCTAAAACCTTTGCAAATATGTCTTGTAGATCAATGGCCAACGCTAATGTCAACATGAACTTCAACGCGTTCCTAGAGAAAACCAAGCTGAAAGATGATGGCAGCAACTATACGGACTGGGTCCGGAACCTGAGGATCATCCTCATAGCTGCCAGGAAACAATATGTCCTAGAAGGACCGCTAGGTGACGCTCCCGTCCCAGAGAACCAAGACATTATGAATGCTTGGCAGTCTCGCGCTGATGATTACTCCCTCGTTCAGTGCGGCATGCTTTACAGTTTAGAACCGGGGCTCCAAAAGCGTTTTGAGCATCACGGAGCATATGAGATGTTCGAAGAGCTGAAACTAGTTTTTCAAGCTCATGCCCGGGTCGAGAGATATGATGTCTCCGACAAGTTCTACAGTTGTAAGATGGAGGAAAACAGTTCTGTCAGTGAGCACATCCTGAAGATGTCTGGGTTGCACAACCGTATGACCCAGCTGAACATTAACCTCCCAGATGAGGCGGTCATTGACAGAATCCTCCAGTCGCTCCCACCAAGCTACAAGAGCTTTGTGATGAACTACAACATGCAGGGAATGGAAAAGACCATTCCTGAAGTGTTCTCGATGCTGAAGTCAGCAGAGGCTGAAATCAAGAAAGAACATCAAGTGTTGATGGTCAATAAGACCACTAAGTTCAAGAAGGGCAAGGGTAAGAAGAACTTCAAGAAGGACGGCAAAGATGTT